>NC_033797.1:121571918-121623497 GCF_001876935.1 Asparagus officinalis | reverse complement strand
TGGCTTTTCCGGTTTGTTCGGTTTGGGCTTGTTTCATCCTTACGCGCATTCCATCATTTTGTTGACTTGTATGCTTCACCAATTCGCTTCATACGTTTCGTTAACTTGGAGGTGGCCGGTGAGCGTGTTGACCACTTGGAGCTGATCAGTGAGTACGCGGGCCACTTGGAGCTGACTGATGAGCGCACGGGCCACTTAGAGTTGACCGGTGAGCGAGCAGGCCACTTGGTTTGCCATTCCAGTGGCGCGATGAGCGTGCGGGCACTTGGCGGTGCCGGTGAGCACGCGAGACTCTTTGGAGGTGGCTGATGAGTGCGCGGCGCCAATGGAGGTGGCCGGTGAGCGTCCGGACCACTTGGTTTGCTGTTCTGGTGGCCGATGAGCGTGTGTGCCACTTGGAGGTGGCGCGGTGAGCATGCCAGACCACTTTGGTTTGCCATTCTGGTGGCGATGAGCGTACGAGCCACTTAGCAGCTGGCCGTGAGCACGTAGGCCACGTTGGTGGTTGGCCGGTGAGTGCGGGCGGACCAATGGAGGTGGCGATGACGGCGATGGACCACTTGTTTACCATTCTGGTGCCGATGAGCGTGCGGGTCCTTGCGGTGGATCGTGAGCATGGCGGCCACTGGCGGTGACGCGTGAGTTGGAGGGCTTATTTGGGCGGTGGCGCGGTGAGCACACGGGTCACTTGGCGGTGGCCGATGAGCACTCGGACCACTTGGAGGTGGCTATTCCGGTAGCTTGTTGCTACGTCGTTAACGGTTCGCCGATTCGCTTCATGCGCTTGTCGGTGTCAGATAATCCTTTTTAACTCGAATAACGACGTTCGTCGTCTTCTCTCCGTCTCGAGCTGTGTGTGGACACCTATAGGTATTTTTAGATGCTTACAGGGGTTTGATGTGTACTCACCACCGTTGTCGGATTATAACGTCTTAATCTTTCTCCCAGTTTACAGTTCCAACCTCTTCTTCCACTCCACAAATATATCTAGGACTTTACTCTTCTTTGTCATGGTGTACACCCAACAACGTTTAGAATAGTTATCAATGAACGAGATGAACCAATGTCGACCATCAAGTGATGCAGTCTTGGTGGGACCCCAAACATCTGTGTGCACGTAATTCAGGATGCCCCTCGTCCTATGGATGACAGTCCCGAACTTCACCTTCGTCTTCTTGCTAAGTACACAGTGCTCACAGAACTCAATCTTTCCACTCTTGGCTCCCTTCAATAGTCACTGCTTTTACAGTGCCTACAGTGACTTCTCTCATGTGTGCCCCAACTTGTAGTGCCAAAGTCCGCTCATGTCCGCCTTTGAAATAGCTGAAGCTACCTAGCTAATCTCGGTGCTCCCCTTCAGATAATATAAGTTCTGACTACAGACTCCCTTCATTACCACCAAAGATCCCTTAGTAACCTTTGCTATAGCATCCTCAAAGGTCATCTTGAACCCCTTTGCCTCCAAAACTCCAACTAAGATAAGATTTTTATTCAGCTGAGGAACAAATTTTACCTCCTTGAATTCACAGACTACTCCATCGTGCATCTGAATCCTCACGGTACTCATCCCATAAATACCACAGGATTGATCATTTCCCATGACAACAACACCCCAATCGAGTCTCTTAAATGATGCAAACCAATCTCGTCTATGAGTAACATGATAAGTAGCGTCAGAATCAAGCATCTAATCTGATGCATCCAAGTGCTTCACCTCCGGAGTAATCAGTAGAGAAAATCTCGAATCATCTGAATCATCGACTCTCGTAATGTTCACCTCATTGGCCTTCTGGCCCTTTTTTTTGCCATTCTTCTTCTCCTTAAGCTTTGGACAGTCTCTATTCCAATGTCCCTGCTCCTTGCGGAATACACATTTATTCTTGCTAACTGGTGATGTCCTCTCGACTTTGACCTGCCTCTATTGTCACCTCTCGGATATGGGCTTCTACCTCTCGCCGACAAGGCCTCTCTTGAAGTACTAGCGCGGGAAGTCTCCTTGTCCTTCCTCCTCAAATCATAGTTCGTCAAAGCGTTAGTTACTTCACTATAGCTGATAGAAGATCTCCCATTCAGCAAAGTAAGCACAAATGTATCATACTCCTTATCCGGTAAGGAGCCCAACAAAATAATCGCCTTGTACTCATCCGTTATCTTCTCATCAACATTCGCCAAGTCCGACAACAACTTAGTGTAGTTGTTCACATGAACTGCTAGTGAGGTGCCCCTGGACATCTGAAATCTGAATAACCTACGCAGAAAGTGCAATCTGTTCTCAACACTCTTCTTAAAGTACTTGTTATTGAGTGTAGGCATCTAAAAATGCTGATAGATATCCAAATAAAGCTCAAGGCAAAGAGAAGATTATCCAAAGATCACAAGAAATGACCTCACGCTGTCTCGAAAAGATCAAAACAGTGTGGACTGTCTCGCACGCGAGATAGTGTTTACTGTCTCGCACGCGAGGCAGTATGGACTGTCTCGCAAGTTGTTGAAATAACTGCATGACAGTGTCGACTATCTCGCACGCGAGACAGTGTCGACTGTCTCGCGCGCGGGACAACTTTGAAATGTTCAGAAACTGCTGAAATAACGGCATGACACGTGGCCAACAACTGTCCAGGAACGTGGGAGACATCGTGGGCGAGAATCACGCTGATAACTGTCAAAGTAACGGAGTTTAGAACGTGGGAAGGCAGTTACAGAAGAAAATGGCAGGCGGTTTGAGCTTTCCGAGACAGTCATGGCTGTCTTGGAAGCTGAGACAGTCATAACTATCTCGGCCGCCGAGACAGACAAGACTGTCTCGCAGGCAAAATTTCTTCACGATGTTGTATTTTCAGTTAAGTGTTCCCAGGGGCTATAAATACCCCCTAGGGCCATTACTGACAGATATACGAGCATAGAGAGCAGATAGAGCAGAATACTTGAGCTTTCTGGCGATTCCTTAAGATTTGAGCTTTGACTTGATCTTGAGAAGAGTGTTCATCTTACGTTGATAAGATATTCACTAATTTCATTATTGCTTCTAAACGAAGTAAGAATACCCAAAGTCTTCACAATTCGATCAGAATCTGTGAATCGATGGTCCACGAGCCAACGCACTCCCGACACAGGTAAAGTCCCACAAAAGCAGAAATCGATAAACGATTTTTACGTTATTTTCTGGAAAGTTATAATTTTCTTTTTTTGTAATTCGTTGTAAACGACTGAAGTTTTAATGGATTCAACAATGAAACCAACTTTCGATGAAAACAAACTGGCGACTACAGTGGGAGCCAACGGTCTCGCTGCCAAGACCGTAGTGTTACAGTCGATCAAGATTGTGATTAACGAAGAGATCGAATACGAATTCGATCAGACGAAATTTAAGGAGTATCTGTCATCCTCATCCTCGAAATCTTCTTCGCCTCACAAATGCAGGAAGATTTCATCTTCCAAGAAGGTTTTCCAGTCTTCAACTCCGATGAAGACTGCGGATAAAGATTCTGCTTGCAACATATATGCTCAAAATGACCCTTCCCCAGTTAAAGAGTCATTAAACCAAACTTTACCGGCATTGACGAAGAGGGCCCGCCAAAGACAACGTCAACGCCGTGCTCGTCAATTGGCTAAGTCCTTAGAACAAACCGACGGGGTTCGCTACCATGTAGACCTAGAGTCGAGGAAGCATAGAGTGATTCAGTTACCGCAGTGACAGACCAATCATATTTCTGCACAACTCACGACGGAAGAGTGAACTCTAGTCAAGAGGGCTCGTTCAACCCTCAAAGAACGCATACAGAAGCGTCGGGAGAATGCCGCTCGCACCCGTGACCTTCATCAACAGAAGCAAGAAGGGAAGAAGGAAGTGGTGTCTGAAGAATTGTAAAGTTTGGATTCCCAAAACCAAACATGCACAAAAATTGGATCAAGAAGATTCATCCCTCAACCGCGTCAGTTCATACTACCGCGACAAGTCCTTTAATTGCGGCAGTCTCCGCTGCCGCGGCGCACCATTCGACCGCGACGCTCATCCCCGCCGCGACCAAGAGCAAGTTCACAAAATCACCCCTTCGGCCCCGTCAATGTCCGCTCCTGATCCGTCTACTACAACTATGTCTGTTCCATCACCGGTTAAGCCTTGGGTCAGTCCTGACCTGTCAAAATTCAAAGTCACAATGGCGGATCGCCTCGGTACTTTGTCTAACGATTGAGACAAAACCCCAATCAAAGAACACTTGGATCTGGCGAATGAACCCTTAGTAGTTTCTTACACTGGGGGTCGTAAATATCTTCCGGTCAGAATAAAACAAGCCCAAAAAGAGAAGATATCAATTCATTCTCGTTTAGGGCCTGTAAAGACTCCATCCCCGCAAGGGGGCGAATTTAAACATACGACCTTGGATCGCCCAGAGGCGACGACTAGTCGTCCTGTGCATGTCAACAAGGTTCAAAAGCAAGAGATAGGTTGTTCGAATCATAATAATGATGAGCTGTACTATCAGAGTAATAAATCATGAAAAAGAATTGCTCGAGAAGAGGAATCTCATTGCGCATGCGAGAGACTCATTAAGACAGTATTATCGGAATGCGGTTGCTCAAAAGCTAAACCAACAAGAGTCTCCGTATTTCAAAGGCTTTCTACTGAAACGTCAAAACCAAGAGTGAGTCGTTTCAATAAAAAGAAATCTGTTGTCCGAAAAGATGAGCTTCTAGAGGTCACTATTAACATGACCGACAGAGGAAAGCGACATTCAGTTAACCTAGACCCTGATTGCTCTCCAGGAGGGAGAGTTGAGTAGGGTCTCTCTCAAAGGATGTCACGGCTACAACAAAGGGCCAACCGACATCGAGACTATAGGAAAATGCATGAAGGGTTATCTTCAGATGAGGAACTCTTAGATACTTGTTCTGCGATTGCTTCGGATGATACAATATCCAGTGTTGGACAAGTCAGGGAATCATTCGCAATTATGCCTGATCAATTAGCTCAGATACTGCAAGAAGCGTTAGCTAAACAGCGTGAAGAGATCAGAGCTGAAATAAAGACTGAGATGGAGCTGACAATGCAACAGATGAATGATTTGCAGGCTCAACAACATCAACAACAGCCGGAATCAAGTCAAAAGACTAAATCTAGCAGGCATGATGCTATACCAGTGCGTATAACTGAAGTTGATAGTGACCATGAGGTGGATAAAACCATCTTTGCTGATCCTCCTCCTAATAAGGACAATTCGGAGAGCGGCCCGGTTAAGTCGTCTACTCAACCTCCTCAAATCTACTTGAAGAAGAATACAGAAGAGGACAAGAAGATGCAAGATCTCAAAAATAAAGGCAACGCTCTGATGACAGCCCAGGAAGTGAAGAAAACGGGCATTCCATACCCGTACCCAAGGGAGTGGGATCTGATTCCTTATCCCCCAAAATTTAGTTTGATTAACTTTACTCCCTTATCCCCCAAAATTTAGTTTGATTAACTTTACTCCTTTTGATGGCAGGGGTTCACCTACGCAACATCTAATCTATTTCAAATCTCATCTTGGTGCACTTTACTCCTTTTGATGGCAGGGGTTCACCTACGCAACATCTAATCTATTTCAAATCTCATCTTGGTGCGATCTCTGAAAATGAAGCTTTGATGGTACGGTCATTCGTAGGGACCCTTCGTGGGCCTGCCTACGATTGGTACCGCCGTCTTAAGCCGGGGAGTATCAGCAGCTGGGATGATATGAAAGGATTGTTCCTTACCAATTTCTTTGACGACGACACTAAGGTCTCCATTGGCATCTTGTTGGACGAGAAGCAGAAAGATGGGGAGTCAGTTGATATTTTCGTCAAGCGATTCCGAAACAAAGTGGTAAACTATCGAGATCCGCTCACTGAGGAGTTCATTCTTCAGACATGTCATAATAACTTGTCTTTAGACGGGCTAGAAGTCATGGGGGTTGTGCCTTCTAAAACATGGAAGGAATTGAAAGTGAGGGGTGAACAAGCCAAAAGATTCCTCAAAAGGAAGAAGCTTGAGAGAGGTCAACCGCTAGCCAACTCTCAAAAGCAGAATTTTAACTCCCGAGGTAGAGGAAAGGGGCCTACAACTGCTGTTGATGCTCATCAGACATCACAGCAACCACAACCACCACAACCACAATAGTCGTCCTTCCAATTGGCACAACATCAGAATCAGCAGCCTCCGAGGCAGCCTAAGACTTCGGGACCCAGATTCCCGAAAGAATATTCTTTCAAAGACGATGAGGTGCCAGTCATCTTTAAGTATCTTTTGAATAACAATAAGATCAAACTTCCACCAGTCACGAACCAGGAAGAAGCAAAGAAGACTAACGACCCGAAATATTGTGCATACCACAGAAGGGTCCACCATCCCACCAAGGCGTGTTATGTCTTAAAAGACAAAATACAAACCTTGATCGATGTTGGTATCGTGACGCCGAAACCAAAAGAGAAGAAAGTAGGTGCAAATACAGTATCTATTAGCTTTGGCTCAGTTCCTTTATCCTAGTTCCAATCCGAACCAGTATACAATGTTAAAATGCAAACTATCAACGATAACCCTCATGGACAGCGCCAAAAGGGACTTGTGTCACATACAACCCCAAACGGCGAAATCCTTTGGGTTCATCCCGATTTGCTTGAAGATGAACAGTGGACGACATCCACATCTACGAAGAAATTGAAGGGCAAAGGAAAAGAGTAGTTCTGTTACGGAGCCTCGGCAATTCCTGAAGAGAATGATGAAGAAATCCCAGCTCTACTACTTTCTGAGGAGGAGCAATAATCTTTCGCTACTAGGAGCGAAATGAATACTGCTTTAATTACCCAAGCGCATCTGAGCAATTAGCTGAGCAGGGGGTGGTAAATGCTGCACCTTCTAAAACCTTGACAGAGCTGGGGGTAGGTACAACTCCGCCCGTGACGGCCGAAAAATCTCAAAAGATAGCCAAACAAAAGGAGAAAGAACCCCAACATAAGGATGTTTAATTTCCGAAGCAGTCTCGTTTCAATCGACCGATTGGAAGAGATAAACCGAAAAGTTCAAACGCTCCATACCGTTTGGATGTCATGGCTCAGTTAGCCAATATTCCAGCATGGATCACGCTATATGAGTTGCTGCGCCTTTCAAAAGACACTAGGGAGGCTTTGCAAGAAGCTTTGGCTGATTCTGAAGTATTTTTCACTCAGATTAAGCTATCCCCTGAAGAGCCGGAGTCATCAGTTCAACACTGTAATCTGGCAGCCATAAAATTTCCTTGCATTGCTTTTACCAAAGAGGATATGCAAGTGAAGAATTCGAAGCATGATAGGCCTTTATATTTCACTGGATATATTGGCTCAAGCGTTGTTAACCGGATCCAAGTTGATTCGGGTTTTGCTGTTAGCATCATGCCACTTCGGTTGATGTACCACCTTAGGATTCCCGCCAACAAGCTAGCATCCACAGGAACCGTTATTTACGGATTCAATACTAGTGGGTCTAGGCCATTGGGAAAAATCTGGGTGAAGTGTCAGCTTGGAGACTTGAAGTCAGAAGTCACTTGTTATGTGATCAATGCAGAGACTTCTTATAACTTACTATTGGGTCGCCCATGGATCTACAGTAATCTTATAGTTCCCTCCACCCTCCATTAGTATCTGAAATATGTTGACACTAACAATGAGGTCAAGATAGTGGTCGCGGATAAGCAACCATTTAAGGGGTTAGAAAATTATTTTACTGACTCCCTTCTTTATGGTGCCAAATCCGATACTGAACCATCGGTCCATGGTACGGACAACGGAGAGGAAGCTGATACCGAAACTGGGCTTGATTATAGTGAAGGTCTTGTACTAAATAACATTGAACCTCTTGTAATCGGTCTTGACGGTGATGAATCGTCGGATGAAAGTTGTAACTGGCAACTTACCGATGAAATAATAAATGATGATTTAGAGTAATCGCGTTGTCTTGATAATATAATGCAAAAATTGTATGACATCCCTGATCTATACATGCCACTTCGTTCGTCTTGTATGACAACAAAGTACATCCAAGATTCATCCGGAATGACTGTAATTTTACCTGCGAAGACAGAGTGTGAAAAAGAAATAATCTTTGGAAAAAGAGAATTATCCCCAACCCCCGATCTCTTCTTGGATACTAATTCAGATGAGGAAGAGCCCGGACGACATTTCTCCAGATATAGTTCACAAGCAAGTGACTACATGAGGAGGAAAGGGTATGACCTCGAGCTCGGTGAAGGTCTTCATTTTGGTCAAGGTGTTAGGGTTCCACCCCATCCTACGTATGTACCGAAAGGAAAACCTGATAATCACTACAGCCATAGAAGAGGTCTAGGTTATGTTTCGTCATATGATGACGAATGTTGTTGGCAAATCATCAATCAGCTAACAAATAACAATGGATATTCATCTGATTCTTCAAGTTGGGATTCTGACAATAGCATCGGAGAAATGCTCAAAGGTTTAATGTCGAACATGACCACAGTCGATTCTTCTACTACTGAAGAAGATGATCAACTGCCTACTTGGAAGACCCCTGGATACATTACATGAATATTCTATATGGCGATCAATTCGAACAAAGAGAACCTCCTACTGAAGATAGAGTAGTCCAGATTAATATGGGTGACGAAATCAATCCGAAGCCTATATTTATTAGCCATGATCTTCCGTCGAATGAGAAAGAGGAACTAATCGCCATCATTAGAGAGTATATCGACGTTTTTGCTTGGAATTACGAAGATATGTCGGGACTTGATTCAAATGTGGCGATGCACAGCCTTAACATTAGACCGGATGTCAAACCTATCAAACAACAACAAAGACGGTTTCATCCGCAAATTATGGAGGCGATAGAAGCTGAAGTCAAGAAATTGATTGATTCGGGCTTCGTCAAAGAAGAACAACATCCTGATTGGTTGGCCAATATTGCTCCAGTTCTTAAAAAGAACGAAAAAATCAGAATCTGTATTGAGTTCAGAGATCTGAATACTGCTTGTCCTAAAGACGGTTTTCCTCTACCAATTACAAACGTCATCATTGATAATACACGCGGATTCGAGAGAATGTCATCTATGGACGGATTTTCGGGATACAACCAAATTAAGATGCATCCAGATGATGAAAAACACACTGCGTTCAGAACACCCCTAGGTGTTTTCTGTTATATAGTCATGCCTTTGGTCTAAAGAACGGCGCTACATACCAACGAGCGATGACGAAAATCTTTCAGGAACACCTTCGGAAGACCGTCGAATGCTGTGTTGATGATTTGGTTGTTAAAAGTCACGATAAGAACAACCACATTAACGATCTGAAGACGATGTTCGATCTTATATGATTTGGTTGTTAAAAGTCACGATAAGAACAACCACATTAACGATCTGAAGACGATGTTCGATCTTATGAGGAGTCATCAGTTGAAGATGGAAGACGATGTTCGATCTTATGAGGAGTCATCAGTTGAAGATGAACCCGACTAAGTCCTTCATTGGAATGTCCAGCGGTAAGGATTCGTCGTCACTAAAAAAGGTATTCATATCAATCCTGATAAAGGGAAGGCGATACATGAATTATAATCCCCGAGAAATCTTAAAGAACTCATAGGGCTGCAAGGTCGATTGGCATATATCCGTCGGTTTATATCGAAGCTTTCTGAAAAATGTCAGCCATTCTCTAAACTCACAAAGAAAGGTGTGTCATTCATTTGGGATGAGGTTTGTCAAAAAGTATTCGAGGATATCAAAACATATCTAGCGAATCCGCCTATTCTCGTTGCACCAAAATCGTGCAGACCGTTTTTTATTTATGTCAAAGCGACGAGCCATTCGTTAAGTGCATTGCTTGCACAAGACGATGATAATGGTCACGAGCAAGCTGTGTATTATTTAAGTCATACATTGGTGAGAGCTGAATCTCGCTATCCGATGATCGAGAAAGAATGTCTCGTCCTGGTATTCGCAATCCAAAAAATGCGACATTATTTAGTTGGACAGACAATTTATGTCATTTCCATCGTAAACCCTATTCGAGTGTTCATGACTCAACCGACCTGTATGAATTGGTGTTTAGCCAGGTGGGCCTTACTCTTATCCCAATATGATTTGCATTTTAAACAGCAAAAATCAGTTAAAGGACAAGCTATTTGTGATCTTTTGGCAGTAAGCCCTACAAAAGACTCAGCCGAATTGTACGATGATCTGCCAGATGAAACTCATGAAGTCAACACCACATCACATCAGCAAGTGTGGCAGTTATACTTCGATGGAGCTTCCAGAGCAACTAACGTGGCAAGCACGCCTGGATGTTCTAAAATTTCCTTAGGAGTGGGGGTCGTTTTAGTTTCCCCGGAAAAACATGTATTGCCTAGAGCATACTCGTTAACTGAATCATGTTCTAATAATGTGGCCGAGTATAATGCATTAATAATCGGACTTAATTTTGCTAAAGATCTGGGGGTCGAATACCTCGAAGCTTTTGGTGATTCTCAACTGGTAGTCAATCGGATACGAGGAGAGTACGAGGTCAGAAATCAAGATATGATCCCATACCACCAAGCAGCCATCGAGATGGTGAGTTCGTTTGAGGAAATTTTCATCGAATATATTCCACGTCTCCAAAATGCATATGCAGACGTATTGGCAGCATTGTCGGTATCTTTGGCTTAGCCTCCCGTGACAGAACAATTAATTACAGTGAGAACTCACCAGCTCATTGTACCAATTTATGATTCGACTGTCAAAGAAGCACACTCAACGAGAGTTGAACCTGAAGCTCGAGATTGGCGTTTTCCTATCATCGATTATGTCCTCCATGGCATTTTACCCGAAGATGTAAAAGAACGGGATTCGATTTGACTAAGAGCACCGAGATTTTACTACAACGCTACGATGCAAATATTGTATCGACGTTCATATGATGGTTTATTACTCCGTTGTCTATCTAATAGAGAAGCGGAAGAGGCACTCAAAGAAGCGCACGACGGAACATGTGGTGCACATCAACCCGGTCCTAAACTCTGTGACCGACTTAGAAGAATGAGATATTACTAGCCAACCATGGTAAAGGATGCAGTTGACTACGCCCGACGGTGCCATGTGTGTCAAGTACACGCGAATTATATGCATCAGCCGCTAGAGCATTTTCACCCATCGGCAACGTCATGGCCATTTGAAACTTGGGGAATGGATATTGTAGGTCCTATTTTCCGCCTTCAGTCAAAGGTGACCGTTTCATTCTGGCTATCACCGATTACTTCTCAAAATGGACCAAAGCAGTCCCGCTTAAAGAAGTAAAGACGAGCGATGTTGTCAAGTTCATTAAACACCATATCATATATCGATATGGTGTCCCAAGACGAATAGTGCATGATAATGGCCCTCAATTTGTCAGCAATGCATTCATCAAATTCTACAACAAATTCGGAATTCAAGATGTTTCATCGACTGCTTATAATCCTACAGCTAACGGATTGGCTGAAGCTTTCAATAAAACCATTATCAAGATTTTGACAAAACTAGTAAAAGTCAATAAGCAAGATTGGGACGACAAACTTGGTGAAGCTCTATGGGCTTATCGTACTACTGTCCGTACGCCAACTGGAACAACCCCATATTCCTTAATATATGGGTGCGAAGCTGTCCTCCCTTTAGAAATACAAATTCCCTCTCTTCGCATCGCTCTCGCTACGGGAATGATGACAAAAGAATAACATCAAAAACACCTTGAAGAGTTAGAGATGTTAGATGAAAAGCGCTTGGAAGCTCAGCAACAAATTGAATTTTACCAAACTAGAATTTCTCGGGCTTTTGATAAAAAAGTCCAATAACGAAGCTTCAAGAAAGGAGACCTGGTTCTTGCCGTTCGGAGACCCATGATTCTAAATTCCAAGAAGAAAGAAAAATTCCAGCCCAAATAGGAAGGACCGTTTGTAATAGAAACAGTCTATTCAAACGGTGCATATCGCTTGATCACTCAGGACGGCAACAAACTAATGATGCCGATAAATGAGAAGTTCCTGAAGAAATACTACCCTTAGTATGTTCAGGATAACCTATTTAAAACGGAAAGTTCCTAGAGAATCCTGTATAGGATATTTTTAGGATAACCCGAGATCAGTTGATTGGGTTTTATGATGGGAACTGATTATTTGAATAATTTATTCTTAATTGTTATGAAAACAATTAAGATTCTTCCACGGTGGTTATCTAATTATTTCCAAAATGATTAAGAACTTCCCACTGTGACTTTCCAAGCATTTTGTGAGATATGATTCAATGACAAAAGATAATTGATCTTTCCTTACAAAACCCCCGTAGTGCAATTGCGAGGGATTTCGATGATTCACAACCCCGCAGCATAAAATCCCTCACCGATCGGATTAATCGACGATGGGTCCACCAAAATCCGTCATGGATTAAAATCCTTCAAACTCCCATTGTATCTAATTTTTAACACTCCCAATGTTAAAATTATGATACAGTATTAAAAAAAAGTTTAATTTACTGATCCATAGCAATCACTAAATCCTTTTATGTCAAATCCTTTTGTTTGACACCAAAAATCCCGCCGAGTGATGTGTACAAGTCAACATTCCCATCGTTACTTGTACCCCGCTCCCATTTCTTATTTGGTCAGACCTTCCTATAGTTAGGACCAAAGCCAAAATCCCCTTTCGATTCCTTTCATGAACGAGAGGTTCACTTTCAAAACTGATACTCCTTTTCGACAAACGAAAGGTCTTCAATTCCATTTGAACAATTTAGCCTTTTGAAGGTAGAATTGTCTTAACTCCCATTTGGTCAAACCTTATTACAGTTAGGATCAAAACCAAAATCTCCTCTCGATTCATTCCACGAACGAAAGGTCCACTTTTAAGTTGAGTAATCAAACCTTATGACAGTTAGGATTATTCAAACCCATCCAGATTCTCTAAGTGGAAATCCTACTTTGAGTCTCTTTTGCATCAGAAGATAGAATATAAAATTATTCCACTCCGATTTTGGGTTCATCTCTACCAACAAACAAGAGACCAGGAGATAGAATATAAAATTCTTCCTCTCTGATTTTGGGTTCATCTCTACCAACAAATAAGAGACCAGGAGATAGAATATAAAATTCTTCCTCTCCGATTTTGGGTTCATCTCTACCAACAAACAAGAGACCAGGAGATAGAATATAAAATTCTCCCTCTCCGATTTTGGGTTCATCTCTACCAACATACAAGAGACCAGGAGATAGAATATAAAATTCTTCTTCTTCGATTTTATGTTCTTCCTACCAAGAAAATATAATCTACTTATATTTTCGAATCCATACTTCCCACACATGGGGGACGTTATCTCAATTCCTTATTAGAGATAAGCCTACATCTAACACATGTAGCCTACATATTCATCATTGTAGTTTAAAGCCTAAAAGAATTTAATTCTTTTAGCATAACGTTATTGTTTGCGTCAAAAGTTGGTTTTGTCATGGAATTCATTATATCTTCAGTCGATTACAATAAATTCAAAAGAAATAGCCTTTTTATAAGACTTCTTTTACACAACAAAACGAAAATTACAACTCTTGGGAAACAAACGCAGGATCGTTGTTTGGATCACTGCTTGCGTGGGATCTTTGCCTGTGCCGGGGGTGCGTTAGCCCGTGGACCACCAAATCACAGATTCTGATCGAATCGTGAGGGGTTTATAATTCTGACTTCGTTTATCGAAGTGAGAACTTGAAACGATATCTTATCAAGGTAAGATAGTCGTTCTTCTTGAAATCAAGTCAAAGCCTGAATATCAAGGAGTTGCCAGAAGCTCGAGTACTCTGCCTTCTCTGCTCTGGAATCAGCCTATGGATGCTCTCTGATCAGCCTTGGATCTCTGCTGGAAACCCCCTCAAAGAAATCACCTCGGGGGTATTTATAACCTCTGTATGAACAGTGCTCGCGAGACAGCATTTGCTGTCTCGGCGGGCGAGACAGCGTTTGCTGTCTCGCTGGCCGAGACAGTGTTTGCTGTCTCGCCCAGCGAGACAGTAAATTTGCTGTCTCGCCCAGCGAGACAGTAAATACTGTCTGACAGTTTCTCGCTGTAACTGCCTTCCCACGTTTTAAACTCCGTTATTCTGGTAGTTATCAACGTGATTCTCGCCCACGACGTTCCCCACGTTCTTGAACAGTTGGTGGCCACGTGTCGGCGGTTATAAAGTGGTTTCTAACTTCTTTGAAAACTATCTCATGGGCGAGACAGAGAATGATGTCTCGCGGGCGAGACAGAGAATGCTGTCTCGCGGGCGAGACAGAGAATGCTGTCTCGCCTGGCGAGACAGTAAAGACTGTCTCGCATGCGAGACATCCCAAACTTGTGTTCTTCTGCCTTTTTGGATGATTTCCTCTTGAGCTGTATTTGGATATCTTTCAGCATTTTTTGACGCCTACAGTTATATGTGAAACGGATCTGGATAATTCACATACAAGCCCGACTCAAACGGTAGTCGGTAAAGGCACATCAAATTCGTTGATGGCTGAGGATTTGCCAAAAATCCTATAAGTATTATGGTTGTTTATTCTAAAAAAAAAGAATGAGTAATCATAATAAAATTTCAATAGGCAAAAAGAGAATTCACTATATTCATCAAAAGTATTCAAACAAAATTACGAGTTCTCAAATTACAACAGTTTATAATGACGAATTTGATCCTCAAGTTGGGAGAGCTCTGTCGTATAAGCCTGTTCAAGTTCAGATACCAAGTTAGCTTTAAAAGCTTCTTCGTCAACACTTTGAAGTCCGATCTCTTGTTCTTTTTCGATGAGTATCTTGTCTTGAAGATTTAGCTGTTGAAACTGTTGGCCTTTTTGTTTTGATGATGTTTAACAAACAATTTACTTCTAATGTTGTTTGTCTAGTGTTTGTGTTTTCGTATTTATTCTAGACAAACAACGAGTTGGAGGATGGATAAAATAGAGCTTCAACGATCATATCCAATGGAGGTTGGCGGAATTGTGGAGTGAAGCTTATGCAATTCAAGTTCAAGATCTAAGTTCAGCTTCATCCGCATAGTGTACCAAGTCAAGCTTATTGAAGATCAAGATCGGCTTGGGTAATCTAGTTTAGGTTTTATATTATGTGTGTTAGATACTCTAAGCTCAATATCATATACACACACATTTTATTGGTTTCCTTGTATATATATGTAATCACAAATTACATATTTCATATTTATTATTGTGATTTGGTTTAACTACTTAGATATGAAACAAATATATTTTCAAATACATACTCATATGTTTCATTTTCTTTTGTATTTGTAAAAATATTGTATTCTTAGTTTTTGGACTTAACAATAATTATATACATATTTTATTAAGTCTACATAATCATTGTGCTAAGTTTCAAAACATGGTTTAGCCAAAATGTCAAAATTCACATGTTTACATTTTCATGTTTTGGCCTATTTTGTAAAATGATGATATTTTTTATTTGGGAAGTCTTTTTTGGAAACCAGTCGTTGTAGCATGTTTATTATCATGTCTATAATCATTCCCCAAAGTTTTATATTTTTTAAAATTTATTTGATATTTTTAAACAGTGTTTTAAAATCAAATAAACAGTTTTCAGACCTGATTTCATGTGTCAGTTCGCGGTCGACCGCCACGGTCGACCGTCATGAGTTCAGAAACTCATTATAGGTTTTTATGGCTCACGGTCGACCATGGCGGTCGACCGTTGCTTGTCCAGAGCTATAGTCCTGTTTCTTTGTTGCTCGCGGTCGACCGCCGCTCTGTCTTTTCAGACTCCAACGGCTATTTTCTGCAACAGCTGTTTGGGGCTTTTTTGGTCTTTTGTTTGGGGTTTTTGGCTGAGGTCTTTGGAGGCTATAAATACCCCCATTGATCTCAGTTCTCTATATAACCCAAGAGAATGTTTTAAAGAGTTTTAAAAGAGTTTAAGCTTGTTTTAAGTTTGTTTAAGGGTTTGGTTTATGAAGAAAGTTTTAGAAGAGCTTGAGGAGATTATCAATTGTATTTTGGAAATTCAATCCATCTCTCTCTCTTGTCATCTAGAGAAGTTTTCCTAAACTCAACTCTAGCTTTTATTTATAATTATTTGTTGATTATCATTTCTATTAAGCTAGAATTATATTGAGTTTAGTTTTGATTTATATCTCATTGTTACACACACCCACTTGAGCTTATTGTATTTTTATATATAGTATATTTGGGTTGGTGAGAGTTGTAACATTGAGTGTGAGCTTTCATTGTGTTCTCATCCATAGTAGAGAACAAACATTTATTGTATTGAGCCTTATTGTGAGATCACTTTGTAATACACTTGTACACCGAGAGAAGTGTGTGGCGAGAGTCGGGGATCGTCCCAAGAGGAGTGGCGTCGGTTGACGAACCTAGGAAGAGGTTGTAACCGAGCACTTGAGGGAGACACGTCTAGTTCAACACTTGAGAGGGTGTAGAGTAGGATTGCAAGAGTGGTGATTGTAAAGTTTTCGGTTAGCTAGAAAGACGAGTGTGAGGTGTAAACGTTGTTCGGGTAAGCGTAGAAAACCCAGTTTTGATAGTGGATTTCTCCCCGGGAGTGGGGAGCGGAGACGTAGGACGGAAGGTCCGAACTCCGTGATCATTTGAGTGTGTTTAAGTTTGTCTTTGGCGTATTTATTTATGTATTTATCTTATATCGCCAATTGCCTATTACTCGTGTATATTTTGCCCTATCACATTTGTAGTTTGATTATATCACCATTGTGTTAGTTTATATATCCTTGCATATATTTCTATCATATAGGATATATCTCATTGCTCATATTGCTTATCCTAGCTCACATATCTTGTTGTATTTCATACTTGCTAGGATAACTTGTTAATTAGTTTTGATTGGCATAAAATCGGATTAGATTAGCATAAGACCCTAATCACCCCCCCTTTAGGGTCCAACAGAAACATGCTCGCCTCAACTTGAGTTACCTCTGCCAGATCGGATTCCAAAATCTCCTGAGCATTCTCAACCTTCGCTAGTTGCTCTTTCAAGCGGGCTATCTCGGCTCGACCCGATTCTAAGTCCCGACGCAGGTCGACCTTGGCTTGTGTCTTCTTGGCAACGCTCACCCTGAGTTGACTAATGTGGGCTCTTAACTTTTGAAGCTGTAATTCGGACGACTTTTGAGAATCACGCCACGCCTGTAGCCTCGATTCCATTCGAGAAGCGATATAAGAGGTTACACCTTTGGTACGGAGATCCTTCAAAAGTTCAGCATGTTGTTTGAGGTTGGCCAACTAGGTGTCGATCGAATCAGCTAATTCATTATATCCTTTTTCTCTGATCCCCAATGTATAGCGATCAAGAGATCTCTTAAAGTTCTCAAAATGCGATCCTTTGAAGAGAATTCGATTGACCATAGCGTTCAAAAAGGAAATGAAGCCTTGAAGATCGGAACAAATGACAGCTTTGTCCGGGTCTTCGTCTGCTAATAATGCTTGGATGGAATCATACAATGTCGAAGAAGGAGCTGCGATGAGAACAAATAAAGTCAATACAAAACACATATGCCCGTACATAGCAACGAACGGAAGTATACCAAGTTTAACGGAAGATTCCACGACTTGGTTACCTTGGCTTGTCGATACGGTGCAGGCTCTACAACAACCAGAGTTTGTTCAGAAATGATACTTGTTGGTATACCTGCTACGTCAGACGATTGTTCAATTGAGACCTCTGATGGCTTTGGGTCCAGGTCAACAAGTCTCTTCAAAGATGATTCTGCAAACAAGAGAGTCACAATGAGTATGTTGGAATATTGATCGGAAGTTTAAAACAAGCAATTGATAAAACTCACCAACTCTATACTCAACAGCTGTCGATGTACCAACTTCTTCGGTTGGTCTCGCTTTTGTTACGACGGACTAACTTGGGGAGTGGCAGTAGCTTCTATCATCATCGGGTCTAAAGGAGTAAGAGGTTGAGATTCAGGAATTGATGATTGAAGGTCGACTTCGGTTCCTGCCCACGACAAGAAGTCACGACCCTCGGGTTGATCAGATGTTCCAGCAATTATAGCAGTATCGGTTTCAACAGCTGGTCCTATAATTCGAACACTTATATGATTATTCAAAGTTAAACGATGAAGAAATAATGAAGATTATAGAATAAAAGCCTTTACCTTCAGAGGAACCCGCTTCAGCTGAACCAACTCCAACAGTTGGTCCTGTAGCTGCACCAAGAGTTTTCCCCGATAATAAATCGGAGATATACTGATGGTCGTCCTCTGAGAGATCAAGATTGAGATTGTGCTCGTTAAAATCCTCGACCTCAGCAGCATGAGTGGTTTCTCCCCCAGCTGGTTCATTTATTGTGGTATCTACAGAATATGTTGGATCATAAATAACATATATATTTATATGAATTTGTACAAAATGGAGATTAGTCTTACCTTCATTGACTGGGATAGATTCGATGGCTCCACTACTTGTACCCGCTTCTTTTAGTTTAACTAAGAGAAGATAAAGTACACAGGTCATTAGAAGAGGTACGCATTCCGACTCATTCATCTTTCGGAATTGCCCTCCAAATAGAGAAATACCCGTACCTGCGCTGGGAGCCGATGGATCAACGTCAGAAGTTGTTTGAACACCAGCAGTTTCGTCATTAAGCGCATCATGCATTTGTTGAACGAAGCTGGGTTCCTCAGTGTTCATACCACCGGGAGAAGCAGTGTCAGCTTGAAATTCTCCTTCTTCTTAACTCCCTACAGAAATTGAGTATAAGATAAGTTCGAGTATTAAGAAACATAAGAACAGTAAAATGAAAATAAAGATGTTACCTTGTTCGTCTGAAAGAACACTATGGGCAGATGTTTCCTCTAAAGCAGGAAGAGAAATACGTGGTCATGATGCAACCTTCTTCCTTCTTTTCAGTGGACGCGCTTCACCTGGAGCCCCAGATCTTTCGTGACGATACTTGGTGCGTAACTCAGTTCTGGGAGGAACTTGAGTTTTCACCTGGAGCCCCAGATCTTTCGTGACGATACTTGGTGCGTAACTCAGTTCTGGGAGGAACTTGAGTTTGAGCTTGAGTTGAGGATTGTGATCTTTGCCTGTGAGCAAGAGATATTGTATCTTCTTCCTCTTCCTCTCCACTAAGGATCTCTACCGTCATCCGATTGGGATGTGTTATGACGACTCTCTCCCTCCTTCTTTTCGGAGCGTCTTGGGGTCAAGCTGGATCAACATGATGAGCCCTGCGAGCAACAGAAGGGTTTACATATCCTCTTTAGAAGAAAAAATCGGGGAGACCGGTCGTTTCTTCTTCAGTTTTCTCGCCAACCTCTTCTTTTGTTCCTTCAGAACTTGATCCAATCTCATCCGCCTCCTCAGAAGTTTCGGTCTCATCAGCCTCAAACTCTTCTTCGCTATCAGCTGGACGGGCATGTTCTTTCCCCTTTCTGGACGACTCAGCGGCTTCTTACACTCGATTTGAAAGCACAGTGTCATGGACTATCTCTGTGGCACGCCGAGAGGCTATTTCCTCCTCTTATTCAGATATCCGCCTCTTTCGAGTGATGGCATTGGCAGCTATCAGCCACTTGCAGTAGAGGAAGGTCATCTGCAGAGGAGGCGTCTCCAAAGGGAGATCAAACTCAGCATTCGTGCAACCGATGATGCTCCAAAACCAGGCTCTTGCCCCATCTATAAGTCCACCTCGAACTCTAAGTTGACGATTCGGGTTGCCGACATACAGTTGATCATAGCCGAATTGACGAGCAAACCGGCATGGAAAGTAAGGCTCGATATGACAGACATCCTTCACCCTAAATACCAGATAACCAAGTCGGATGTTCATCAGCCATCTGAAGCAGCCGACGTCCAAAGCCATGCGGTTCTGTCTTGGTTCTTCAGTATCCAATAAAGTCGTGTTGTAAGTCTTGGAGAATTGAGGGAAACAAGGAAAGAACTCCCGACATTTATGGGCTTTAAATTGCCTAGATATATCCAGCCACCGATGTTTGACACACTTACAACCTTCAAGAGTCTGCAGTAGCGGAAGACTTGGATCCACCGTCTCAGGAGCCTGCATCAAATCTGGACGGTGAAGTACCAACTAGGTCATCAAATAAGTATATGATAATTCCAGCTTCGGTACTGATATTCCAGCGGTGGGCTTCTTCCCCTCTTGAGTAAACACGGAGGCTAATTGTCGTAATCCACTGTGAATATCAGTTACCATTGCAGGAAGCAAGGATAACCTACGACCTGTGGCTAATTGAACGGTCGGATATAACACTTCAATCGGCATAGCATCGGAGGGTTGGTGGGGGACGACGCACCTCTTCAGTCATATGGCCGAAAAGCCGGCTAGTAGAGTGGTTGAGTTGATTGGAACACCAGCCTGCCACAAATAAGAACGGAATTTGGTATCGTGAGGAAATCCGTCTTCTGAACGGGAGGTGTAAGACTGTGCGTTTGTTCTCTCCAGCAATCGGTTGATCTCATTCGAAGTCAAGGGAGATAGTTCACACACAGCTTCTGAACGGCTCTCAAGATTCTTAAACAGATAATCCGCGAATTGCTTCAAGCTGATCTGGGGAGATCTCTTATTAGCTTTAGTCTCCATTTCAGCCATAGCTATATGGTAATGGCATGTCAGCTCCCATAAGGTACCATAGGTCACGGGCGACCGATCCTTCATCCTGTTTAACTGACTGACCGTTGGGAAGAATTCTTGATACGGAACATCACCTATAGGCAGTCCTGATACCTTCATCATCTCATGCAGTGGCAGTCCAAGCTCCCCGTTTTTGGTGAAGAAAGTATTGGTGTTAGGATTATAGATTTTGAACAAAGCAAAGAAATGATCCACACTGATCTGTATACCATACATGCTGGCTCGAATCGAAACTGATAACCCTAATTCTGCTAATTCTCGCCCCTAGCGGTTCAATACATATCGAGTCATTTTCGTCCACCACTTGTCTCCAAAATAGTGAACCCATCCATAACATCTGAACTTCTTAATGGGAAGTTCTCTTCCCAACGCAGCTAATCTATTCTTTACAGTGTTCGCCCGCGCCGCCTTCTTATTTTGAGGTAGATTATCTTGACCTAAGATACCGGGGTGAAGTCCTCGCATAGAAGCTCTATCGCTAGAACCTGGGGTGACCTCTCTACCAATGAAACCACAGTGAACACGCTCGTGGTTTTCCGTCAATCTCCAAAACATCTCCCGATCGACCGTCAGGTTTCTGAACTTCAAAAGGGAATGATCTCGAGGAATCCAGGGTAGATACAAGAATGACGACCCACTCCCATGCAACCACTGTGCAGATCTGCAAGAAATAATTTTCGGGTCCTTTACAGAATCACCAAACAGGAAATCTGGCTTCCTCACACACTGGTTTGAGTCATGTTCTGAAATTAAAGTCGCGTCCGTGATCAACTGTCGCAGAACACGACAACTACCTCGTCGTATCAACTCCATTGCTCCTTCGCTATAATCCAAGTTGAACTGGGGACCTGACTCAACTAATGTGATTCCTTCATAGTAAGAGTGGGTGGCGCTACTTTGACCCGTGACCTCACTAGCGGGGAAGATTACAGAAGAAAAATGAACTGACAATGAAGAAGTACACATAAATTGTTTAAGAATAGTCCTAAAATTTTAGAGAAGGCGGTGTATCTTATTCCATAAGATAGAATCACCATCACGTAACAGGTGTGACGATTTTCATTTACCACACGTGTAAAATAGATATGTGTTACTATGCATGAGCATTATAACGGCATATCGGAACCTTTCAAAATACGTGGGATAATATAAAATTATCCCTGTATACTCTGAAGTGTGTCTTGTCCAAGCAAAACAAACACTTTCCAGCGTCGATCCCCTCAAGGGAGGATACCAGCTCTTCCCGAATGCATCTCAAAGGATGACAAACGAGGGTTTACATACAAAAGTGGAGTTGATAAGACGTAATTTTTTTAAAAGCCCAAAGAAGGGTGAAAGAAGTGTACCCTCGTAAGAAGCGACAGCAGGATCAACCCCCTCGTTAGTCTGGAAAGCCGAACGGCCTCGGGGAACTCGAGATCTTCTCGGCGACATAATGGAAATATGATCTCTGTTGAAATCCTACAATAAAGTTAGGGTTTTGGGGGTTAGAATCGACAAAGATATCACCAAATAATCCAAAAGACTGCATGCATGGAGAAGAAGCAAAGAAAGTTGAAATTTTAAAACAGATTTCAAGGAGAACAAACCTGAAGAAAACCCTTCAAACTTCGAGTGAGATCTCCCCAAACAAGAGCCCTACACAAATCAGAAACAAAGAGAGGAAGAATAGGCGGAAAACTTGTCGAAAATCGCCAGAAAATTGCCCAAAAGTCGCTGAAATTTCGACGTGAAAAGCCATCGGAAAACCCTAAGTCGGGGTTTTATACCCCCGACTCGACCGACCGAGACAACCTGAGCTGTCTCGCAGCGCGAGACAGTCTACACTGTCTCGCTAAGCGAGACAAATATTGACTGTCTCGTAGCGCACTAGACAGTACTACGCTGTCTTGCTGAGCGAGACAGTGACGATTGTCTCGGGCAAAATATTCAATCTGATGGATCTTGATCCGTATACGACACATGTGAATACTCCAATGGGTACACGAGTCTAAACTGTTTTTATACCCTTGACAGAAAGTTTTTAGAGAATATCACTCAGAATATTATTAAGGATAACCTGACTACCTCCTAACGGGTACACGAGGTTAAACTGGTTCCTGAAAACTCCAAAGAGTAAATGAGTATAAACTGTGTTCTTATGAAGACTGATGCTGTCACGCCCCGCTTCCAAAAATACCAAGGAACCGAGACGCGAGCAAGCCCGCGACGTATTAGATTCAGGAGAATAAATAAAATTGAACATTTCTCCTCAACCTAATACGCTAAGCGTCAAGAAATAAATGCAAAGGCACAGATCCCCGATCACAGTAGCCAGAATATAATGAACAACTCAGAATAAAAAGGAGACATATCACAAATAGAATATCATCCAAGACACAAAGTTTGGGTCAAACATGCCCTTACTACAAAACAGTCCAACTAAAATAAGAAAATACATAGTCCAACAAAATAAGAAGGAAGTACTGTAAAAATAACTAAGTCCTTCGAAAGACTAAAGGATAAGGTACTACATAAATAATCTAGTGTCCATCAGTGACTACGTAAAAGAAAAGGCTAAGCTTCCGTCTGTTCTTCTGTTCCACCTAATCTAGTGTCCATCAGTGACTACGTAAAAGAAAAGGCTAAGCTTCCGTCTGTTCTTCTGTTCCACCTGGAAGACACTTCGGCTGGGCATACTCCTGCTCTAATGCATCATCATACTAGACCTGTCCGTCCTCTAAATCTGACGTACACCAGAGAAAACAGGTGTACGTCAGCGTGTAAGGCACACGGCAAGATCCTACAAGGAAAGTAGAAACGGTCGAACGATCAATGTAAGAACAATAATAATAATAATAATAGTAATAATCTAAATGAAATCTATCACAAGAATATAATAATCAGAAGAATCCAAAATCGATCGGGTAACGAGGTCATGCAGCTAGCGATCAGACTAATCATCCAAGTAATGAGGTCATACTACTAGCCATTGTATAACAGGTCACTGGTACATATCTCACACAGAGTCAACGTTCATATCATTGGATAACTGACTGTTCACAAATCCTCTATGTGTATCCAATCCCGCTACACATGCGGCCTAGAGGACTACACGCAATCCGTTTTCTGCCTGGTTCGAACTTCAAACAGAACCCGAGCGACGAAATAACTTTCCCACTGACCAAAGTGATGTACACACTTCACTTTAGCCCTACAAACCAACCCCAGTGGCGACACCAACCACTGGCGCGAGCCTGGAAGATACATCAACAGCCTTATCCGATCACATGAACCATGACTTTCGCACCCCAACTCTTTTGTTTTTCTAAATTTACATACACACAGGTTTCTAAGTCTTAAACAGGACACACCAGGCCACACTAGTCATGAATTTCTATCAGTTCTCAAACATAACAAAGAGTAATAAATGCAACTCATCATATATAACAATATCATAGCATATCACATAATTAAAATTAAGAAACATAAATCATGAATAATTCATAATAATCCCTTTTCTAAAATAAATCCTTTAAAATTATTTATAAATGTTCTAAAATAATTGGTTTTATAAAACTCTCTTAAATTATTGAAATTATTCTAAATTGATACTTATTCTAAAATAAATTCTTTTAAATTGTTTATAATTATTCTAAAATAGTTCTTTCGACAAATAAATTCTATTAATTTATTATAATTACTCTAAAATGATTTTTCACCAAATAATTTATTATAATTATTTTAAAATGATTATTTTCTCAAATAAATTCTTTAAAATTATAAATTAATCTAAAATAATTTTATTTTATTTTATCTTTACAGTATCTATTATCACAATATTATTTTTATATTTTTTAATATCATTCGTCAAATAAATCCGTGCAGGTCATCACAGTATATGTATTACAACGTGAATGGTCATACCTTATTGTTCACAGTCCATTTCGTTCACGACAGTTCTATACGTTATAGTTCTCAGTTCAATATGTTCACGACAATTCTATATTTGTAACGAATAATTATTCGAGAAACGAGTTCTTATGCATAATTAATCTGTGATCAATCTAAAATTGTACTGAGCAAGAATAGGGATTTTGCAAGCAACTAATTAATTCAGAGCGGATCAAGAGAGTATCGGGATCTTGCCTCGGGTTCGTCGAATGAATCGACATCGACGGCGCGAATCGGATCTGGCGCGGTGGAGCGCGACGACGAGGGGAGCTGTCGACGGTTAAGGATTTCGTCGGAGCTCAGGTTGATTGGCGACGGATCTCGCGCGGAGGAGGCATCGCTGGTCGGCGGGATGCGGAGCAGGCCCAATATAGTTTTAGTCATCTTTAAAATAGTTGACAAGAAATCGAACTTTAGCATTCTTAAGGATGCGACAAAGAGGAGATATATAGGATGAGCCAAACTAGAAGATCCAAAAAGATAAATACAGAACACTCCCAAAAAAGAAAATTATAGAAAGATCATTATGTCTATAATGCAGAGTAATTATATTTCTCTCTATGAATGTTTATGACCAATAAGAGCAACTCAAATAGAAAACACGCTCCCCAAAAAATGTGTCGTGAGAGAATGTCAGAGAGAGAGAGAGAGAGAGAGAGAGAGAGAGAGAAAGAGAGAAAGAGAGAGTGTGAGCACGAGAAGAGAGAGAGAGTCTGGGGTTTAAATAGAAAAGTTTTTGAATAAAAAATAAAAAAATAAAATAAAATAATGAGTGAGGATGCGCGTGGGCAGCAGTCTTCTTGGAAAAGCGAGGAGAAAAAACGTGATGAGGGAGGGATGGTTGTTGAGGGTTTGACGGGAGCAACACCTTTGGATTATTTTCAGATGAGTTCACAAAAATTCAAGCTCTTGCATATAACTACCCTACTCATTTACAACTACTACAACATTTATTATGATATGTATATCTATTATTGCATATATACTCTGTGTATTACATCACAATAAAAATAAATATTATTGTATATTATGCTTTGCATAGTAAATATTAATAACAATAATTATTACATCACAATAAAAATAAATATTATTGTATATTATGCTTTGCATAGTAAATATTAATAACAATAATGAATAATCAATTATTAATTTAAAATAATAACAATAATGAATAATCAATTATTAATTTAAAAGTCTTTACCGTAACAATTAAATTTATAAATTTAAAATTTGTTAAATAAATATAAAGCCGTATTATTAAATCATAGCAAGTTTTAGAAAATCGAGTAAAATAATAATTTAATATTTGAAGTACCAGAAAGTTTATTTAAACCAATATCGAAAATTCAAGGTCCTTACATTCTACCCCCCTTAAAACAAATTCCGTCCTCGGAATTTAAAATTAGAGTGATACACAAAAGAACCCAATGACAGTGATATGGAAAGAGATACTCAACTCAACACATATAGAGAATGATTCAAAATAACTGCATATTCATAAGCAGGGAGAAAGTAAGACTAGAACGATACAAGGTAAGGTACAAGATATGATAACTAAGATTCAGGAAACAGATGAGGGTATCGTTATCTCATTTCAGACTCAGTCTCCCAAGTCGACTCACCAGGAGAATCTGGGTGCCACATCACACGAACAAGCGTGACAGTTTTGTTCCGGAGAGTCTTCTCTCTTTGGTCCAGAATCGCCACAGGTTGTTTCTTGTATGTCAAATCAGGTCGCACCTCAATCTCCGAGAAATCTACGATATGACTCGGATCTCCGACATATCTCCGCAACTAAGAAATGTGGAATACGTCATGCACTCCAGCCAATGCAGGTGGTAATGCAAGTCGATACGCCACTTCTCCAAGTCTCTCTAATACGTCGAAAGGTCCCACATATCGTGGACTCAACTTCCCACGCCTTCCAAAGCGAATGTTACCTCGGTTGGGGGAAATCTTTAGGAACACATGGTCTCCTAGCTGAAATTCCAAGTGTCGACTCTTCGCATTCGCCCAATGCTTGAATCGGTCCTGCGCTATGCGAAGTCGTTCCCGAATGATTCTGACCGCATCAACTGACTTGTTAATCAATTCCGGTCCAAAAATCTCTCGTTCACCAATATCGTCCCAACTTAAAGGAGAGCGACACTTCCTCCCATATAATGCCGCGAAAGGAGCCATTCCAATGCTAGCCTGGAAGCTATTGTTGTATGAAAACTCCATCAATTGCAAGTGATCTTCCCACGACCCGTGAAAGTCAAGCATACATGCTCTAAGCATATCCTCTAAAATCTGAATGGTCCTTTCCGATTGCCCATCGGTCTGAGGATGATAAGCTGTGCTGAAACTGAGATTGGTCCCAAGACTTGCCTGCAAACTCTTCCAGAATTCTGAGGTAAATCGGGTATCACGATCTGAAACGATGCATACTGGAACTCCGTGCAATCGTACGATCTCCTCCATGTATCTCTGAGCAAGATGTTCCGTTGACTGTCCTACTCGGAATGGAATAAAGTGAGCCGATTTGGTTAATCGATCTACGATCACCCAAATAGCATCATTCTGTCTAGTGCTCCGAGGTAAGCCAGTAACGAAGTCCATGGTGACATGTTGCCATTTCCACTCCGGAATAGGCAACAGCTACAATAGACCTGTGATGCGCTGATGCTGTGCCTTCACCTGCTAACATACAAGGCACTTCGCCACACTACGAGCCACATCTCTCTTCATACCACGCCACCAAAAGTTTAGTTTTAGATCCTTGTACATCTTCGTACCTCCAGGGTGAATAGAGTACGGTGAGATGTGAGCTTCCCGTAATAATTCTTCTCGAATATCTCCTTCTGGTACGCAAATACGACTCCCAAATCGTAAGGATCCGTCCTCATGAACAACAAATTCCGACCGAAGACCAGTCGAAGCTAACTCTCTGCACTTCTGAAGAAATGAGTCACCTGATTGTGCAGCCTTGATTCGCTCGACTAATGTCGATTGAATTTGAAGATTCATCAAGGAAGCGGTGACTCCTGGAAGTAGAACTTCTATACTCATATCCCTCACTTCCTGCTGAAGTCTCCACTGAGCTGTGAGGGTCATGATTGCTGGCAAACGGCTCAAAGCATCTGGTACTACATTGACCTTGCCAGGGTGGTACTGAAGGTCAATGTCGTAATCTGCCATCAGTTCTATCCATCGACGTTGCCTCATGTTGAGCTCCTTCTGAGTAAAAATGTACTTCAAGCTCTTGTGATCCGTAAACACTTTCACTTGCTCTCCCAACAAATAATGTCTCCAAAGCTTAAGAGCAAAAATCACAGCTGCCAACTCCAGGTCGTGGGTAGGGTAATTCTACTCATGCTTCTTCAGCTGACGAGAAGCATACGCTACCACATGACCATCTTGCTAAAGAACGCATCCCAATCCTCTACTTGATGCGTCGCAAAACACCTCAAAGTTCTCGCTCTTATCCGGTATCGTCAAGATTGGGGCCGAGATCAGTCGAGACTTTAACTCCTCAAATGCCTGCTCACAAGTGTCGGACCAGACGAATTTAATATCCTTCCTCGTAAGACGCGTCATCGATTCCGCAATCTTCGAGAAATCCTTGATGAAACGCCGGTAATATCCAGCTAATCCTAGGAAGCTCTTAATGTCGGACACCGACTTAGGGGTAGGCCAATCCTTAACAGCAGCTACTTTATTCGGGTCCACAGATATGTCGTCTCCTGACACCACGTGTCCTAAAAATGCAATGCGGTCTAGCCAGAATTGACACTTACTATACTTGGCGAATAGCCGATGCTCTCTCAAGGTCTTCAGCACGTACCGCAAATGCTCCGCATGTTCCGCTTCACTCTTAGAGTATACTAGGATATCATCAATAAAGACGTCTACAAACTTGTCCAGCACATCATAGAAAACCAGATTCATTAGGTTAATAAATGTCGTTGGCGCATTAGTCACACTAAACGGCATCACTAAGAACTCGTAATGTCCATATCTCGTCCGGAACGCAGTCTTGGGGACATAAGAGTCCTTGACCTTCACCTGGTGATATCCACTCCGCAGATCCAGCTTAGAAAACACTCTCGATCCTCCCAATTGTTCAAAGATATCATCGATACAGGGAGGTGGATACTTATTCTTCACTGTCACAACATTCAACTCCAGGTAGTCGATGCACATCGGCTTGGATCCATCCTTCTTATTCACAAGCAATACAGGTGCTCCCAAGGCCGATACACCGGGTCGTATCAAGCCTCTTTGCAAAAGATCATCCAACTGAGTTCGAAGCTCGGCCAACTCAGTCAGAGGCATGCGATAAGGGGTCTTAGAGATCGGAGCAACTCTAGGCTTCAATTCTATGGAAATCTCAATTGCTCGATCCGGTGGCAATTCGTAAATATCATCGGGGAACACATCTTCAAATTCTCGACTACAATTGGCTTCTTGGGTTCCACCTGCATGGCAGCAAACGTCGTCTTCTTCGGTCTAGCTCTGTACTCTACCGGTCCGGCCGATATGCTACCACTGAGGAACTCAAACCTCGGGTGATCCGGTATCTCAAATACTACACTCCGACGGTGACAATCAATGGTGGCAAAGAATGACCCCAACCAATCCATCCCAAATACTGCATCAAAACTCGGCAGATCAATCACCAGGAAATCTGCAAAGAGCTCTCTCCCGCTGATGACCACCGGACATGTTTCATAACCACTGGACGCTACTAAAACACCACTGTCAGTATTGATATTCCAGCCTGTGGTCAGAGGAGTTATAGGAAGGGAGTGGGCGGTGGCAAATCGACGAGATAAGAAACAATAGGAAGCCCCAGAATCAAAGAGTGATAAAGCAGGAACAGATGAAACAAGAACCTTTCCTATTACAGGAGGAGGTAATTGTGACTAACTTAGTACTCATAACAAATCCTATCATGCTATCATCAGGTAATGCTAAATAAGGAAAAATTCATATGCAAGTAAAACTAAGAACGAACAGTTCTTACCAGTGATAACCTGATCGTTCGCCTCAGCTTCCACAGCTGACATCATGAATGTTTGACGTGGAGGTTGCTGCCCTTGTGCCTGCTGATAAAACTGCTTCTGAGGAAGTAGAGGCCCTGCTCGGGGATAGGGTCCTTGCTGAGCCGGTGCTACTGGAGCAGGTCGAGGTGGAGCTAGAAGAGCTGCCCGGACCGAAGGTCGGGGAACCCACAGTTGAAGCACAGATGAAGACGTCTGGGGCACTCCTGCTGAGTATGCCCAGCGTGGCTACAATAGGAACACTTCACTGAAGGCTGGCCACGAGTCTGCCCTCCAGGGCGCTGATAGGGGTGAGCCTGCTGAAATGATTGTCGCTGGGAAAACTGCTGCCTCTGCGGAGCCTGCTGCTGCCTCGGAGGGGGACGCTCGGCATTTCGGGATGGAGCTACTGGTGTCCTACTCTGAACCACATGTGGATCTTCTGGTTCCTTCTGAACACTCTCAATCTCACGCGCTGCATCTAGTACGGCGTCGTGAGTCGTAAGTGCTCTACCAGCCAGAGCCAACCTGATATACTTGTCCAGACCCTTCTGGAACTGATGCTTCCTAATAGCCGGGTCGGTAACCAGATGAGGAGCATACCGACTAAAAGAAGAGAACTCAGCTTCATACTCATCAACCGTTCGTCCTAACTGCTTGAGCTCAACAAATCTACGCAGAAGCTCATCTCGGGCTGACTGTGGAAAATACTTCATATTGAAGCGTTCCGTGAACGTTTCCCACAGAATCGGCCTCTCTAGGTGTGTCTTCTCAGCAGCCCACCAGATTCGAGTCGTATCAGTGAGCTGGACATCCATAAGGTCCACCCACTCTGCAGGGGCAATGTGGGTCACCGTAAGGATAGTCTCGGTAACCTTCAGGAACTCTTCTGCTGCTAGAGGTCCTTCGGCATCGGAGAAAGAAGGAGGTCGCATATACCAAAACTCTCTAACACCAGTTCTGTACGAGGGGGAGGCTGGCGAGGCTCCCGTTGCAAGTGCCCTGCCAAATGCTGCTGATTCGTTGCCAGTACCTAAATCATTGCCAAAAGTTGGTGCGGGTCCACTTCGGGAGGCGGGACATTACTACTGGACGAGTTACCATTGTTACGTGTACCTACCATGGTTCTGAAGGGAAGGCAACGAGGATCAAAATTATTGTAGGATGACTAAGAAAATCAAGTCAAAAAATGATATGCGCCTAAATTATTCATTATATTCTCACTGGTAGAAAATCGGGACCGCGACCAGGACCGTGAGTGGGATCGTGACCGGGACCGTGACCTGCGTGGGCCACCACTAAAACCTGTCACACCCTGCTTCCCAAAATACTAAGGAACCGAGACGCGAGCAAGCCCGCGATGTATTAGATTCAGGAGAATAAATAAAATTGAACATTTCTCCTCAACCTAATATGCTAAGCGTCAAGAAATAAATGCAAAGGCACAGATCTCCGATCACAGTAGCGAGAATATAATGAACAACTCAGAATAAAAAGGAGACATATCAAAAATAGAATATCATCCAAGACACAAAGTTTGGGTCAAACATGCCCTTATTATAAAACAGTCCAACTAAAATAAGAAAATACATAGTCCAACAAAATAAGAAGGAAGTACTGTAAAAATAACTAAGTCCTTCGAAAGACTAAAGGATAATGTACTACATAAATAATCTAGTGTCCATCAGTGACTACGTAAAAGAAAAGGCTAAGCTTCCGTCTGTTCTTCTATTCCACCTGGAAGACACTCCGGCTGGGCATACTCCTACTCTAATGCATCATCATACTGGACCTGTCCGTCCTCTAAATCTGACGTACACCAGAGAAAACAGGTGTACGTCAGCGTATATGACACACGGTAAGATCCCACAAGGAAAGTAGAAACGGTCGAACGACCAATGCAAGAACAATAATAATAATAGTAGTAATAATCTAAATGAAATCTACCACAAGAATATAATAATCAGAAGAATCCAAAATCGATCGGGTAACGAGGTCATGCAGCTAGCGATCAGACTAATCATCCAAGTAATGAGGTCATACTACTAGCCATTGTATAACAGGTCACTGGTACATATCTCACACAGAGTCAACGTTCATATCATTGGATAACTGACTGTTCACAAATCCTCTACGTGTATCCAATCCTGCTACACATGCGGCCTAGAGGACTACACGCAATCCGTTTTCTGCCTGGTCCGAACTTCAAACAGAACCCGGGTGATGAAATAAATTTCCCACTGACCAAAGTGATGTACACACTTCACTTTAGCCCTACAAACCAACCCCAGTGGCGACACCAACCACTGGCACGAGCCTGGAAGTTACATCAACAGCCTTATCCGATCACATGAACCATGACTCTCCCACCCCAACTCTCTTGTTTTTCTAAATTAACATACACACAGGTTTCTAAGTCTTAAACAGGACAAACCAGGCCACACTAGTCATGAATTTCTAACGGTTCTCAAACATAACAAAGAGTAATAAATGCAACTCATCATATACAACAATATCATAGCATATCACATAATTAAAATTAAGAAACATAAATCATGAATAATTCATAATAATCCCTTTTCTAAAATAAATCCTTTAAAATTATTTATAAATGTTCTAAAATAATTCCTTTTAAAAAACTCTCTTAAATTATTGAAATTATTCTAAATTGATACTTATTCTAAAATAAATTCTTTTAAATTATTTATAATTATTCTAAAATAATTCTTTCATCAAATAAATTCTATTAATTTATTATAATTACTCTAAAATGATTTTTCATCAAATAATTTATTATAATTATTTTAAAATGATTATTTTCTCAAATAAATTCTTTAAAATTATAAATTAATCTAAAATAATTTTATTTTATTTTATCTTTACAGTATCTATTATCACAATATAATTTTTATACTTTTTAATATCATTCGTCAAATAAATCCGTGCAGGTCATCACAGTATATGTATTACAACGTGAATGGTCATACGTTATTATTCACAGTCCATTTCGTTAACGACAGTTCTATACGTTATAGTTCTCAGTTCAATATGTTCACGACAGTTCTATATTTGTAACGAATAATTATTCGAGAAACGAGTTCTTATGCATAATTAATTTGTGATCAATCTAAAATTGTACTGAGTAAGAATAGGGATTTTGAAAGCAACTAATTAATTCAGAGCGGATCTAAGAATTGAATGATAAGTCAAGAGAGTATCCGGATCTTGCTTCGGGTTCGTCGAATGAATCGACGTCGACGGCGCGAATCGGATCTGGCGCGGTGGAGCGCGACGACGAGGGGAGCTGTCGACGGTTAAGGATTTCGTCGGAGCTCAGGTTGATTGGCGACGGATCTCGCGCGGAGGAGGCATCCCGCTTGGTGACGCGGATGCCGGAGCCGGAAGGTTGGTGTCGGGCGACAGATCTGGGGTACGGCGTGGCGAGCGCTCTGGGAGGCGGAGGAGGGCGCGGGGGAGGAGCGGAAGTTGAAGAGGGAGATATGGCTTACTGAGGAGGGGCTGGAAGTGATCAGGCGGGGGAGCGTCGAGGATTCTGACGGGCGGTCGGAGGAGGTGCTGGGGTTTCGTGGAGGCGGCCGGCACGGTTTAGGTCTGGTTCGGTGGGTGACTGGACGGGGCGGCGAAGACAGGCGACGGATGGGCGGAGCTCGAGCTCCGGTGGAGGGGGATGCAGAGCGGCGTGGGGACGGCGAGGCAGAGAATGAGGGCGATGCGATCGGCTGGGTCCCGTCGGACTGGGGCGAGCGAACAGGGGCAGCTGTAGGCGGTGGCAGGCGGGGCTCTGGGGGTTAGAGCGGGTGGTTGCGGGCCTCGTGGAGGGAGGAGCGGCGAGCGGACCTGACGAGTAGCAGCGGTGGAGGAGAGCTTGGCCACGAGCGCGATGAGGGTTTGCGCGCGGCGGTGACCACGGCGAGAATGGGGGCAATGCTCGCGCGGAAAGTGGAATAGGCGATGAGGCTCGATGATGGAGAGGGTGCTGCGGGGTTGGAAAGGAGATGGAGATAGGGAGAGAGAATGTTAGAGAGAGAGAGAGAGAAAGAGAGAGAGAGAGAGAGAAAGAGAGAAAGAGAGAGTGTGAGCACGAGAAGAGAAAGAGAGAGTCAGGGGTTTAAATAGAAAAGTTTTTGAATAAAAAAATAAAATTAAATAATGAGTGAGGATGCGCGTGGGCAGCAGTCTTCTTGGAAAAGTGAGGAGAAAAAACGTGATGAGGGAGGGATGGTTGTTGGGGGTTTGACGGGAGCAACACCTTTGGATTATTTTCAGATGAGTTCACAAAAATTCAAGCTCTTGCATAACTACCCTGCTCATTTACAACTACAACATTTATTATGATATGTATATCTATTATTGCATATATACTCTGTATATTACATCACAATAAAAATAAATATTATTGTATATTATGCTTTGCATAGTAAATATTAATAACAATAATTATTACATCACAATAAAAATAAATATTATTGTATATTATGCTTTGCATAGTAAATATTAATAACAATAATGAATAATCAATTATTAATTTAAAATAATAACAATAATGAATAATCAATTATTAATTTAAAAGTCTTTACCGTAACAATTAAATTTATAAATTTCAAATTTGTTAAATAAATATAAAACCGTATTATTAAATCATAGCAAGTTTTAGAAAATCGGGTAAAATAATAATTTAATATTTAAAGTACCAGAAAGTTTATTTAAACCAATATCGAAAATTCAAGGTGCTTACAGATGCGTTGATAATCAATCCAATATCGATTTGGCAACAAAGCTGAATTCACAAGTCAAAATTCCAACTTTAGTTCAAGATCTCGATAACGGTCAAGCGATAAACGCAGTACGGGAAAGATCTTAGCTATTCTACAAAGCACTGATTAGACTAAAAGATAAAGAGGTCAAGAGTTGAAGCCATTTACGGGTCCTTCTATACGATCTACTCAACCAAGTATTGAAGGGATTGCAAGTAAGACCTGTCTTATCCAAAGTGTCTCAGACTCCTCTATAAAGGAACGAGTCTGAAATACTTTGGAGGGGTATCTATAGGCGTCTAAAAATACTGATAGATATCCAAATACAGCTCAAGGCAAAGAGAAGATTATCCAAAGATCACAAGAAATGGCCTCACGCTGTCTCAAAAAGATCGAAACTGTGTGGACTGTCTCGCACGCGAGACAGTGTTTACTGTCTCGCACGCAGGACAGTATGGATTATCTCGCCAAGCGAGATAGTGTCGCATGTCTCGCACGCGAGACAGTGTCGACTGTCTCGTACGCGAGACAGTGTTAACTGTCTCGCGGGCCAGACAGCTTTGAAATGTTTAGAAACTGCTGAAATGACGACATGACACGTGGCCAACAACTGTCCAGGAACGTGGGAGACATCGTGGGCGAGAATCACGTTGATAACTGTCAAATTAACGGAGTTTAGAACGTGGGAAGGCAGTTACAGAAGAAAATGGCAGGCAGTTTGAGCTTTCCGAGACAGTCATGGTTGTCTCGGAAGCCGAGATAGTCACAACTGACAGTCACAACTGTCTCGACCGCCGAGACAGACAAGACTGTCTCGCAGGCAAAATTTCTTCACGACGTTGTATTTTTAGTTAAGTGTTCCCAGGGGCTATAAATATCCTCCTAGGGACATTACTGACAGATATACGAGCATAGAGAGCAGATAGAGCAGAATACTTGAGCTTTTTGGCGATTCCTTAAGATTTGAGCTTTGACTTGATCTTGAGAAGAGTGTTCATCTTACGTTGATAAGATATTCACTGATTTCATTCTTGCTTCTAAACGAAGGAAGAATACCCAAAGTCTTCACAATTCGATCAGAATCTGTGAATCGGTGGTCCACGAGCCAACACACTTCCGGCACAGGCAAAGTCCCACAAAAGCAGAAATCGATAAACGATTTTTGTGTTATTTTCTAGAAAGTTATAATTTTCTTTTTTTGTAATTTGTTGTAAGCGATTGAAGTTTTATTGGATTCAACAATGAAACCAACTTTCGACGAAAACATTAAGAATTTCCCATATCTTCATTGTAGACGTCACCCTAATCACATCATATTTCAACTCTTGTTCCAAACATGGTCTGATCACTCCACAAGCGTTCCTATTCATCTTTTCTCATACCGCCTCTTCATATTTTGGTGGCCTCTTATAGATCATGATGGTCTCCTTCAAATTCTGAGCATTGAGCGCATCATGTACGTCGCTCATCCACAAATCAAAATTAATCTTGCCGTCATATTTAACCACACTAATTTTAGTGTTCTGAAAACCAACTTGAACTGTACCCGCCATCTTGCTACTTTCACCAACTTCTTCACCCATACTCACAAACTCCAAATTATAGAGGAAAATTCAAACTTGATAGAATTTAGAAGTTTCCTAACTGAATCCTAGAACAGATTCCAAAATAGATCTCCTAACCACACAAGGAAAACGAAATCTTCAACGACAATCCTAAACACTATCTCCATCGAAGCCTAGAACTCCAAGAACCAAGCTTCCACGACGAATCTTCCTCCACCTAATGCTAAAACCCTAGATCTAAAATCTGAGCTCTGATACCAATTATTATGTGCCTTTACGAAAGCGTGTTCGATAACCAAACGAATCCGTAAGCACGAGAGAAGATAACCAAACCAAACACGAGCACAATCCAATCTAATATACGACAAATCAAGCTAAACACAGAGATATATGTGGTTCAACAATTTGCCTACGTCCACGGGAAGAGGATGGGGAGATTCCACTAAATCAAGGAGAGTACAAAGCGTTATAATCTCACAAAATCACTCAAATAAACCCTAAACCAAATCACTCAACTTGCTCACAAGTTCTCCCTCTCAATATGCTTAGTACAATCTCAAATCTCTGATTAATAACCCTAAAAAATCGTGTACCTATTTATATCAAAATAGAAACCCAAACGAAATCCAAACAAGAAACCAAACTGTGCAAAAAAAACCCTCCATAAGTCGACTTAACAGGGGCCATAAGTCGACTTAGCAGAGCGAAAATCAACAACTAGAGAACAGAACGTAAGTCGACTTAACAGTACTGATAAGTCGACTTGCCAGAGCCCAAAACAATTTCAGAATAGAACGTAAGTCGACTCGTGCACAGACACAAGTCGACTTACCATAAGTCGACTTATGCATGTGCATGAGTCGACTTATGACAAAAAAACTGGATTTTTCTGAGTTTCTCCACACGACTAACATGAAGCAATCGAACTCATCAGGCACCGCTCCTTTCTCTAAGAAATCATCAAAATCTCGCACATGTCTAAAGCTCTCCCTTCTCTACAAAGCCCATTGATCAAAATCTCGCATGTCGCTACCGAAAACTATTCGAGCTACCGATGAGGATGTTAAAAGTGTACTCATCGAGCTTGACTTGATCTTGGATCATGGCGTGGTTCCATTGTAGAGCTTGTTGGTGTTGGTTGTGTTAGGCGAAGGCGGAGATGAGGAGGTTGTAGAGGGAGGGGGCAGGTCGAGAGTCAATGAAGGATTTGAAGAGGTTGAAGGTATGGGAGGCGTCGAAGAGGTGAGAGGAGCGGAGGAGGGAGAAGAGGGAGAGGTGGAGGAGGAGGAAGGGGATTGAGGGGTTTTAGGGTTTAGACTTGAAGCTGATTTATAACGCTGGAAGGCATGCTGGCAGTCACGTTCGCACCACGTGAGGCGTCACGTGAGAAATTTCGCCGAAAATTTTGGTCCGGTAAAATTTGAGGCTCATTTGTCACCGGAGAAAAAATAACATACCAATATGTCACCGGAAAAAATATATATATCAAACTATTACTAAAGGTAAACCAAATATACCAATTCCGTATTTTTGCCCATGATTTAATGAACCAATGCTCAACTTTTCACCCCTTATTCACCCAGCCCCTAACTTGATTAAAAATTTACCCACAAATGGGGGCCAAACTTTAATCTTGGTGAAATTTTGGAAGTATGAAAAGCATAAGTCAAGATGGGATAATGTTTAAAAGGGTAACCTTTATCCTCCTTTATCCATGTCTAAACAGAACCTAAACCTTGTTTGCTGTTGCCAAAAACTTCATAGATGGCGTGAATCATTACCCTAGCAAACTTGGGAGAAATTTACTACTCTTAACATAAAAGCAAAGTCCTAAAACTGTTTATGCAATAGGAAATACTATTCAGGTAAAACTCTCATCAAACTATTAGATTTACTGTTTATGCTATAGTATAAGTTTTAGTCTTAGACCAATGGTTGGTGTGGCATTGAATTTTTTTTATTTATAAAACACTGCTTATGTTCTAGTAAATGTTGTTTGAACTTTAAACACATTCTTTATGCTACAGTAAAAGTTTTGGCAATTTATCCGTTGTTGAAGGTAAAGTAAAAATTTTTAACCTTGAAAATACTATTCGTATCTAACTTTTTTCTTACAAATGATTATTTTAACCTTTATCAAATATTTCACAAATATAAATCTTTTATTTTTCTATTAGAGAAAATTGATAAAAATTTACTAATTGATATATTATTTTATTAACCGCTTTGAAGATTCACTCTGTAAAAAATAATTAAAATATTTATTGTTGAAAGTTTTTATAAATAATTGTATTTAAAAATTATATTATCAATTCTTAATAAATAATGAATGCTGTAGCGCGCGGCTTAATACTGCTTGTGCGAAAGTGCAGCGACCTTTTAATTAAGAAGCAAATGTTTTTCGTTTGCTCCCATAATGCTCATCATGTTCTTGTTTACAACATGTGGCCTTCGCTTGGCCTTTCTCTCACTCTCACCCTCTCTCTCCGCTCTTTTATTCTGTCCAATCATGCACAATAGTGACTTAAGAAACCCTAGAGAGTAGTGATACATCAAGTATGTGGGTCCCACGAGCCCCATGCAGAAAGACGGCAAGTTGAGTAGCGAGGATGAACTTGGACTCACTCCTCCGTTACATTCGTTCACTTTTGTCTTTTCTCAACCATAGAAAGAATTTCAGAGTAAGGAGTACAAGCCTATAAGAACAACTTTCATGTGAGTTGATTGTTCTAATCTACAAAATGAGACAGTACGATTCTCAATTGTCCCTCTGTTTTCTACATATAGATTAGAGAAGTTAGCTTGTATGTGAATTGTTCTGATGAATTTGTGCTCTTAATTAACATCATGAAAAAAGTTCAGTATCCGACAGAGGAATGTATAACTAAGTAAAGAATAAATATTTTTTTATTTTTGTTTTTTACTTTTTAACAAGTACGGATTACTTATGTAATTAGCTATTCTTCTCTTCATGATTCCATTCTCTCTTATTTTCCTCCGGTCTAGTCATGTATACTTGTTAGTAGAAAATAAAGAGTACAAATCTTATCAGAACCTTCCGCATGGTGCGGGAGATTCTGAGCCACAATTGTAAAAAACATGAAGATAATTATGTCATTTTACTGCCTTCCTCTGTGGCTATTAAAACCCCTCACCGTGCGGTGTTCTGATAGGATCAAAAGTTAAAAAGAAAACTCTAGAAACTCATCAACCATGTGGATCTCATAAAGCCTCACATAGAAAGACGTGGGGATGAATTTGGACTCAGTCATGCATTCTATTCATTCATTTAACCTTTTCTCAATAATAGAAGTTTATGATATGTCTATCTAATTAAGAAATACACATTCTATTAGAACACCTCTCATGTGAGTGATTTGGTCTGATACATAAAAGGAGACTGTAGAATTTTCAAACCGCATCTCTGTTTTCTCTTTGTGGTTTAGAATAGTCCATGTTGTGTAGAATTTGTACTCTTAATTAAATAAGATTATGAGTAAAGTACATTATCAGGAAGATAGAAGATAACTAAACAATAAATAAAGATTTTGATTATTGATTAATTATGCAAGCACGGCCGCGCCTATCCCCCCACCCAAAAAATAAAACCACCCCCCAAAAAAATTTATGTACTACGTTTTAGTAGAGAAAACCCTTGAAACTTATCAAGTGTGTGGGTCCCATGGGACTCGTGACAGAAGGTGAGTGAGCATGAACTTGGACCTAGTCACGCATTCCCTTCATTCCACAAGTCTTTCTCACCAGGTGAAGCATATGCAATAACAATATAATCCACTATCTTAACTAAGAAATACACATTCTATGAGGACCATCCGCATACGAGCGGGTTGTCCTGACACATACAAAAGAGCACTTAATGTCCATGAGAGTATATTTCGCTCATGAAGACAGTCTAGGTAGAATTTGTACTCTAATTAAGATTATGGGCAAAGTTCATGAGGAGATGGAAGATGATTAATCAATGAGATGAAGATTAGATAGCCTTTGTTTTTTCCCCCTCTCTCTCTTAATAATAAGGTATAATGGACGTCGTCATCATTTGTCATTTGCGAGTGTGACCCATAGAGCTTTACTAGATTTGTTTGTTATAAGGACATTATTTGATTGATTTGATAAGATTAGGAGAGAGAAGAAAACAATATTATTAGAGATAAGGAAAGCTTGATGGGTAATGTTTAGAGGACTTCACAATTGGAGTCCATGTCACAGCCTTATTAATTTAGACAAGAAATCTGGTGGAATATGTTTCGGATTGTCAATGCTAAGCATTCTTGATCAGGGGTCAGATAAATATCTATCCTGTTTAATTATTTAACCAAGAGGCATGATCAATCAATTATTTAATTGTTAAATATGAGCAGATCCAGTTTAAACTCAACTAGATAAAATGGTAGTTAACAATCAGCGGTAGAAGTCGAGAAAAAGCTTCGAAATCTATTAAGGGGCTTTTTAATTGGGCCCAAAAGTGAAGAAAACGGGCTTAAAGAAAACTGACACCGGAAAAAGAGACATATTTTTCTTTAGAACCTAAAATTTAGCTCCCTAAACGAAAAAAGAAAGTGGGAGAAAAAGGGGTGTCACGATGGTTTTACCGGAGCTCTATTTTCCACCCTCAAGTTCCCGATTTTGCCGAAAAGACGTGGAAAGTGATCTTCGTACAACATCTAACAGAAAAAGGGGGAAAGTTTAAGGTATTCTTTAGATCTCCCGCCTCCTCATCTCGTCCTCTCTCTCTCTCTCTCTCTCTCTCTCTCTCTCTCTCTCTCCCTCCCTCTCTCTCCCTCTCTTCCGCCTCTAATCCCTCATTCCCTTGGCCCTCCCGCTTCGCATAGGCGAATAGAGTAGTCAATCAGCGGTTTTTGGTGCTCGAAGCACACAAACATGTGATCCTCTTCCTCTAATCTGCTAATTTTTTCATAATTTTGGCCCATTCTCGTATATAATCATAAATTCATGGATCTCTCTGCCCTAATTTACTTTTTAGAGAATTATTGATGGGCTTTTATGGATTTATATGTGAGATTTTGAGGAAATTTTAAGTCCTTTCTTCAAATTTATGGAAAATTGCTTATGAGTTTCGCATGTAATAGCATCACAATTAGATCCAAGTTTAATTTCTCAAGGGTTGAGCTTTTCTACAAAATTAACTTGGATCTAGAAATTAATGTGACTGACATTCTTACAAATTTAATTATATTATTCTCGTTATTATGTTGCATAGTGAACTAAACATTTTTATGAAGTAGTCATTTATCTAGGATATTATGGATTCATTGTTGATTTTCTATTTCTTGTATGAAATGCTTTTCCTAGTATTTTCTGTTTGCAATGAGTGTTTATGATAAGTTCTATGAAATACATGATGAATGTATGAAGAGAATACCTTTTGATTTATATGGATATCTGAAGGAGTGAGTGCATCTAGCTAGCAATGGCGCCCTACGAGTTACCAAACTCTATCAGTTGTTCTCCTTATTATTTGGAGAGTAATATTAAAAAGCTCTTAATGAAACATACCTAAAAAGACACAAACATAAAAAAGGTATGCTATAGAAACAAAAAATATACAGAATTGCAACTTGACATGTTCAACTCTTCATTGATCATAAGCATGTAATATTCCTAAATGACTTTGATCATTTGTCATTAATGTTGGTATCTTCTTTAATATGACGCTTGTATTTTAGATGGATGGTGATCTCGATGAAGAGACAATAGTTAATATGTGTTTGTGTACTGCACTATCTGTTTTAGTTATGGTTATGATATTCATAAGGAGGATGCAAAGTAGACATAGATCTATACGTGCATGTTTTAGTGAAGAGAAAATAAAGCAATATCAAAATAGAAAACAACACATGGACCGAATATATAATGGATTTAGTGATAGTTGTGTTAACTATGTTAGAATACGTAATGGTACTTTTATGAAGCTTGCAGAGATCATGAGGAGGAATGATTTATTGCGAGAATCAAGACATGTTACAATGGAGGAGAAACTTGTTATGACTTTGAATATTTTGGGGCATAAAACTAAAAATCGAAGTATTACATTTCATTTTATTAGATCTAGCGAGACCGTGAATAGGTATTTTAACAAAGTGTTAGAAGCAATTTACCACATACGTCCATGCTTTTTGAGACAAGCACAGAATAAAGTTCTACAAGAGATCCTTAGCAACCCTCTATACTATCCTTATTTCAAGGTATTTCTCTTTAATTTATGATTAAAAGCATGTTCATTTAATTTAATTAAAAATATTCAATAGTAATTTTTTGTTCTCTAGGATTATATTGGTATGATAGATGAGACACATGTTGATGCCATGCTGCCTGCTAGTCTTGATCCACGATTCCGTGGTCAAAATAGTGTTACGTAAAATGTTTTAGCGGCTTGTACTCCAAACAAGTTGTTAACTTACGTATTAGTTGGGTGAGAAGGTTTTACAAATAACTATAGAGTTCTCCAAGATTCATTATGTCTAGGCCACATCCTCATGGTTTGAAAGTATATGATGATAATTTTATCAAATCTTCAATTTTTAGTAATTACTTCAATTAATAAATGATATTCAATGAAATGATAAAAAAAATTTAATAAACACGTTCACATCATGAAAATTGTAGGGAAGTATTACTTATGTGATACAGGATGCATGACCATGTCGGATTTCATCTCCCTGTATCGTGGTGTTCATTACCATTTGAAGGAACAAATACGAAGAACACTTAAAAATAGAAGGGAATTATTCAATCTTAGACATTCTTCTTTAAGGTCTAAGATTGAAACTATATTTGATTGTTTGAAGAATTGTTTCAAAATTCTCACCACAAAACCTTATTACCCTTTTCACACGCAAGTGGATATCATATTAGCTTACATAGTTCTTCACAATTATATTGCAATGGTTGACCCGAATGATGACATATTTAATAAGACCATTGACATCGAAGATGATGTTGCTAATGAAGATGAGAATAATATTATTGATTTCTCTCAACCCTAAACTCAAATAGAGCAAACACAATCAAGAAACGTGTGGAAGGATCGTAGAAATCAAATAGCTTAGAAAATGTGGGTTCATTATTGTGAAAAATATAAGGGAGGGGATATGTAAAACCCCAAAAATTTAAATATTTATTGAAAAATAAAAATAAATATGTTATATGGTGCAAAATAACATATTTTGATGTTTGAGTATGATAGGAATTTATTTGAGATCAATTCAATGTATATTTTTGAATATATGAGTACAAATGCATAAAACATGCACGAAGAGAAATCTAAAAAAATGACCAGTTAAGAGTTTATATGTTTTACATACCGATATAGTTTGAATCTAGAAAAACTAAAAAGATCAAAGTTCTCTTCAACAGCTTTCCAACAAATCTTATATCACCTCATTCCAAGGTCGGATGAGAAAGTTATAGCCAAAATACTAAAGGTTAATTTCTCAGTCAGACTAGGTTTTCTGGTTCGAGTCAAACGAGTTTATTTTGAGTTTGCATATATATATATATATAACCCTAGCCCTAAAGTTGAGTTTTTGGGAGAGTTTATGAGGAGAACATCGAGGAAAAGTCAGGATTTTTGATGTTTGGCGACGGGGTAATCACTTGCTGTTCTTTTTAGAGGCTTGTACATGTGGAAAGGCAAGATCACTTCTGTCCAAACCTTTTCCTTGAATAAAAATCATGTTTTAAAGAGATTTATATGTTTAACTTTATGTTTAGGGTTTAAATCTAATGTTAAGCATGTTACATGTGATGTTTATAATTAAATCTTAGGTCAAGAATAATAGAATGAATCTAAAACTAAGATATTGACATGATCATGATCGTTAGGGTTTATTTTAAAGAGTTAATTATAGTTTAATATAGTTTATATGCTTTAGATTGTCGAAATAAACAAGAATTAGGTTGTTTTGCATGTTAAATCCTAGATCTATGTGTTCATGTTAGGTTGTTTTGCATGTTAAATCCTAGATCTATGTGTTCATGTGTTTCTTCTTGTTTAAACAAACTCCTGGTTAAGTATTCATGATAATGGAATCAAGTTTTAATCATCTAAGTTAACAAAAACCCGAGTTTGGAAGAAAAATAGTCAAAAAACCCAACATGTGCATATTCGGTCTGATCAGTCGACTGATGATGTCCATCAGTCAACTGACACGATCAGTCGACTGATGGCAAATCTTCAGTCAACTGACGGCATGTTTCCCCTATTGTTTGAGTGACCTTATCAGTCGACCGATGAGGTTGTCGGTCGACTGATCAGGTTGAATTTTGTGTGTTTGAACTTGTTTGCATACGGGTTCTTTTGGCGTGTGTTTTGTGCAAGTCGTAAGCTGATATTCACGCATGGTTTAAGGAGTACATGTACGGGGTTCGAGAACGCATGATTACTTTGTTTAGAATATCCAAATAGGTTACAATCGTTAAGAATAATGATTAATATAGAATATGCATTATAGTTATGAACAGTTAGGTGGGGTTTAGTTGGGTCCCGTAACGAGATCACAGATGGACTACACTCCGTGTGCTTTAGTCGGGTCCTGCAATAAGACTCTAGATGAACTATACTCTTTATCGGTCCGCATAGAGATGCGCAGAGGTTGATATACCTAACTATCGGTCAACATGGTTATGCGATGAGTTATTATACTTAGTTACTGGTCCGCACGGGAGTGTGATGAATTGACGTACTTAGTTATCGGTCCGCACGGGAGTGCGATGAAGTTGTATATCTAGTTTGGTCCGCATGGGAGTGCGATCATTTGACATATCTATTTATCAGTCTGCACGAGGGTGCGATGGGTTGAAGAGTTCTAGAGAAGGACGATTTGATAAATAACCTAAGTATAGGTGAATATTGACATTATCGATATGATCCATTGTGAAAGTATTTCACAACTTAGTTACACGAGATAGTATATCGATATCAGTTTTGCCTACTAAGGGTAGTATGAGGAGTGGATATGACATTTTTGGAGATGTATGATGTAGTATTTCCTGTATTATCTTTCTTATTTTTATTTAGTCTTAGTATTAGAGTTAATTTTTAGCGATTCACAATTTGAGACATATGGTATATACATGAGGGTTTCCTTATTTGAATTATTTTACTTGATGTACCAGTCTCATGTTATGAGTTTCTAAGTATTAACCCCAGTTTAGTACATGGTAAATGAACCAGGTAGATTATGAACTTATAGGTAGAGCCTCCATCGTATCTAGTAGCCCTTCCCCTGGGGGTGAATGGAGATGATCTTGCTAGCGCTCTAACGCTGTGGTTTTCACTTCTTTTCAAGTAGCAGAGCAGAGTTTCGGAGAGCCACAGGTTGACGAATTTTCAGCATAGTCGCCGTCATATTTGTTTAGTAGTTCTGCTCCACAGATGTTTAGTTTATATTTCTAATTGATGTTTAGATTTGCATTATATTTTGAGAGCTGAGAGAGCTTATGTACTTTTCAGTTGACTCTTGTAGTTGAGATTTTGGATCATTTATTTCAAATTGTTGGATATATTTTCTTTTATATCTGTTAAGACCTGATTATTTGGAGATTTATCAAATATTTTTGTGTTCTATTTCTTGTCTTCATCTCTTTTATATCTGATTGTACCTGTACTATCTTATTTGATTCCACTAGAGGGATATTTCTGTGATGGTAAAACATGTCATTATACAGTATAGGTGCATGGCAGGTTTGACATCCTTAGTTTTACCTTGGACTGTAGCCTTGTGTGAACCCAAGGATATCATAGTTGGTATCATAGCTCTAGTTTCAGCATCCTTAGGATGACTCCTGTGTCGAGTTGTGGACCTAGGATAGAGTTTCCTAGGATTCACGTATAAAGTCCGCTAGAAATTCCTAGAATGAGTGAGGACGTTATATATATATATATATATATCTTGCTTTGAAAAATAAAGTTTTCTATGAATGATATGTGATACTATTTTTTCCTATTGATATATGTTCTGTTATTTTTGCTTGATAGCTTATTTATTGTGTCTAACAAGCTCTGCTCCTGCACTTATAGATGTCAGGAAGAGGACGCGGTCGTAGAGGTAACCGTGCTCAGGAAGCTGGACAAGCTGATGCAAAGCCGCAAAATCTGGTTGATCTCATAGCACCTTTGGTAGCCCGGTTAGCGGTGATTGAGGAGCAGATAGCGAATAAGGTTTAGCAAGAGACACCTAGTGAGGAAGAGACACAGGAAGAAACACCAACAGCTACACCACCACCACCAGTGTTTGATAGGGCCGCTAAGCAGGAGGCTTGGCTTCGTTCAGTAGAGAGGTATCAGAAGCTAAGGGCACTGGAATTTCAAGGTACATCAGATTCTCTTACAGCCCACAAGTGGAAGGAGGATGTAGGGAATATCTTAGATATGCTTAACATGGACACAGTGCAGAAGCAGAGGCTAGCAGGTTTCAGTTTTAAGGGCGATACAAGGGGTTGGTATCATCTTTAGTTTACTCTGAAGCAGAGGATGACCCTTACTTGGGAGGATTTTGTCTACTTCTTCGATAAACAGTATATGTCGGCCCCAGCAAAAGCCGGGAGGGATTTGGACCTAACCCGGCTGGAGTAGGGAGATATGTCTATAGCAGACTATGAGAGCAAGTTCATGAGATTGCTCAGGTTTACAGGCATGTGGCAGACTGGTGAGCGGCAATCTCAGATGTTCTTGATGGGGCTTCGCCCGAGTTTACGACATTATCTTGTATCCTGATGATTCCATTCTGTGCAAGAGGTTGCAGATGCTACCATCTCATAGGAGACAAAGACGACCTTATTTTAGAAGGGCAAAGAAGGGAATAGTAAAGCAGGATAGTCTAGAGACAAAGGAAAGGGGAAGAGACCATTTACAGGACCAGGAGGACCCCAGTAGCAGAGTAAGGGTTCACATCAGTAGGGTTCCCATAAGAAAGAACCTCAGCAGGACCAGAGGGGGCGCTGATTCCCGGGCGCATGTTTTCATTATGGTAAATTTGGCCATTAGGTAGCAGAGTGTCGGAGTACACCAGTAGGAGGCCATCAGGGCAGAGGCCTAGGTCAGCAGCTACAGAACCATGGATATGAACAACAATAGCAGAGTCGCGGACATGGTCCACAGTAGAAAGGCCATGGGTATGACTAGCAACAAATGATTGAGGCACCGCCAGCAGTCCTAAGGATTGAAGGACAGGTGCAAGCTATTCAGGAGACACCGCAGGGACAAATAGTCCCATATGTTCTAGAGCCTACAACACAACAACCTTCAGCTACCGGCAGAGTTTATGCGGTCGTGCCACCCGACCATGGTGCGAGTGGGACCGTGGTGGAAGGTACGTTCCTTGTGAACACCTTTCCAGCCCGTATTCTTTTCGATTCAGGCGCTTCACATTCTTTTATCTCCTACGATTTTATAGTTAGACTTCAGCTTGTAGCATAGCCGTTAGATATCCCATTATCTGTATCTACTTCTTTAGAAGAGATGTCTCTTTTAGAGAGTGTTTGTAGGAGATGTGTCGTCAGCTTAGACAATTCCGAATTCGTAATTGATTTGATCGTGTTGTGTATGTCTGAGTTCAATGTTATCCTTGGTATGGATTGGTTATCTTCCTACCATGTGAGTATTGACTGTTTTACGAAGACAGTCAGCTTGCGAGCTAGTGATGAATCTGAGTTGGTGGTAGCGACCTCACAAGGCAACCAGATTGCGGAGTTATTTCTGGCCTATGTCGAGGAGATGATGTTGCGGGATCGGGGCAAAGATTTGAGTGAGACGCGAGTGGTCTCAGACTACTAGGATGTCTTTCAGGACATACCAGGTATACCTCCTGTGAGAGAGGTCAAGTTTTGTATAGAGTTACAGTCAGGCATCGCGTCGATTTCCCGAACTCTTTACTGTATGGTGTCTGCTAAGATGAGGGAGATCCAGATCCAGTTAGATGAGTTATTGTCTCAGGGATTCATTCACCAGAGTCATTTTCCATGGGGAGCACCGGTCCTTTTCGTGAAGAAGGACGAGAGTATGTGATTGTGCATCGATTATCGTGAGTTGAACAAGGTCACTATTCGGAACCGGTATCCACTACTTAGGATTGATGACTTGTTCAACCAGTTGCAGGGAGTGCAGTGTTTTTCAAAGATAGATCTTCATTCTGATTATCATCAGTTACAGGTTTGGGAGATGGATATTCTCAAGACCATCTTTCTGACTCGATATGGGTCTTTCGAGTTTCTTGTGAAGAGCCTTTCCATGTCCTTCCAGCAAGTGATGGATCCAGGCTCCAATCTTAGGAACCATTCAAAACCAACCCCTTGAGGGTACCAATAAATAATCGAGTCATAATATGATCATTCCCCACTATGTGTCTAGTTTGCGCCTGGAAGTAGTAAATGTGCTAGGTAGGTGAACCTTTGCCATCGAACTACAGGAGGTCTAGTGGTTGAAACTTCGTCGGGTAGGAGCCTGTATCCCATTCGATCAGATACTGTCTGACAACCCCTAGCTTGTTCATATGCTTTTGGAGCTTCAAGGTGTCGGGTTGACATTGGAACTCATCGAGCCTTTTGTCCCTTGGATTATGACCCAAAGATGACGCTCCTCTAGATGACCCGGATGAGGAGTGAGAAGGAGTAGGCACCCGCTCTTTATTCTTTGAGGATTTACACAAAGCCCGCAATGTCCTCTCTTTCTTCTTCTTCTTCTTCTTATTCAAAGGCTGCTCTAGTATATCTTTCATAGAGTTGATGGTTGTTTGTTGCTCATCGAGTCTCTTGGATATCTCATCAGGGATGTTGGTCATGTGCACTTCCGCGCTTTTGTCCTAAAAAGAGCTTGAAGCCTGAGACATTGTCACTACCGAGCAATCATCGTCGTCGTCATCAGAGAAGGGTGCTAAGCATTGTAGGCATCTAAAAATACCTATAGGTTCTCGCACGCAGCTCAAGACGAAGAGAAGATGATGAACGTTATCATCTAAGTTAAGAAGGATTATACAAGTCCCGTCACGCTTGTCTGCCAGTTCTAAGTACTCCCCGCGCTTGTCGGCCAGCTCCAAGTACCCGCCGCGCTTGTCGGCTAGTTCTAAGTGCCATCAAGAAGCTAACGAGCGTATGAAGCAAGTTAGCAAAGCGTACAAGACGACCAAAATATGCAAAATGGTAGAAAGTACAAGTCCGGGAAAGTCTGGAAACACCGAAAAGCTCAAAAAAACCTAGGAACCTGCGTTGGGCACAAGTCACCACTTGGTGACCCACGGGTATATGGTTCACCATTTGGTGACCCGTGACCACACGGGTCACCATTTGGTGACCCGCGACCACGCGGGTCACTGTGGCCTTCCGTGCACCCGTGACTGCCCGAAACGTATTTTTGATGTGTTTCTTGATATTTCTTAGGATTTGTTCATTCTAGAGCACCTTAACTGATTTGATATCATCTCTAAATAGGGTTAGGCCATTGTCAACTGAAGATATGGCTAAATCTCTTATTCTCATCCAAATAACTGTATCCGAAGCCATATAAATACGAGCCTAGGGCTTTCTTTCACGGGGGGTGAATTATTATCAAGATGAGGAGGTGCTGCCAAATTTCAAAGCCAAGAGCCACGAATTTCAGAGAGGAGGAAGAGATCTTGATGAGTTCTTCGGCATAAAGAAAGAGAGTTCGAGAGATCCGAAGCCCCGTACCCCCATTCCTTGAGATTAGGCTTAGTCTTAATCTTGAAAAGAGTATTGATTTCGCTTGGTCGAGATTAATACTTTAGCGATTGCTTTCTTTATAAAGTGAGAGCTCTGATCAATAATTCTGTTAACCGGATCTAATCCGTAGGCGGTCCACGGATAAACTCCGGTACAGGCAAAGATCCCACGCAAGCAATAGGAGATAAACTACTATTGTGTGTTGTTTGAAGGAATTGTAATCTTTATATTTTCATTATGTAAGAAGATCTTATAAAAAGATAAACTTTTATTTATTTGAGTTTATTGTAATGACTGAAGTTGTAATAGATTCAATACAATGAAAATAGCAATTTCTGAACCAAATAGGCATGGTTAGTCAAACGAAATGGCCACCCCCATTTGGGTGCAAGTGTGTTGGTGGATACGTTCGATGGTCTTAGACTTCCCAGTCACATTAACACTTGCGACGAGGAGCTCCACATCATCGGAAGCTCGTCTCCTCTAATGATTGCATCTCTGGCGGAGAGGTCTCGGCTCAGGTGACTATTGAGAAAGCCTCCCGAACACTAATGACTTTGGCGCCTCGGAACATCAACAATCCGTAAGTACTACCTGGATGAGTCTCTCACAATGGCACTAAGGGTTTTCCTCATGAAGAGTACGCATGCGAATCAGATGATCCCTGAGATCCCCTATAGGTTGGTGGTGGCAACCCCCGGTGTCAGAAAGACCAGTCGAGAAGTTGGGTGAAGGAGGCTCAAAAGAGCCGACAAAAGGACATCTGGGAAATTGCCTAAGTGTCGGATCCAGCCGACCTCACCAAGACAGGCGAGGTCTGGAATGTGGGCGAGCTCTAGCTGATTGCAGGCGAGCTCGATCATTTGAACGAACTTCAGCCGACTGCTGATAAGATCTGAAACGTGGGATTGCAGACGAGCTCCAGCCGGCTGCTCATTCAGGCGACCTTGCCTTACCAAGCGAGGTCTTGAGTTTGGGTGAATTTTAGCTGACTGTTGGCGAGCTCGATCCAACTGCTCGTTCAGGCGAGGTTCGCTAGCTTGAGTCATTCTAGCTTTGCCTTTTTACCTAAGGCTGGTTCTCAAGTGGTCCTGTTGTGGTTCACCTACATGCTGGCTTCTATTTAGGAGGCGAAGCTCGTCTATTGTGTGAATCTCGCCTGCTTGAAGGCGTGGCTCGCCTGTATCATGGAGCTTGCCTGATTTAGGCGACTCACCTGGTTTGGACAGATGACTTGAAGAGTAAAGCCCGCCTAATTTGGTGGGCTCGCTTGAGTTGCTGAGTCCACCCAGATGGGAAACTCTGATAATGTAAGGGAACCCACCTGAGTATGTGGGCTCGCCTGAATTGCTGAGTCCGCCCGAGTGGGGAACTTTGCTAATATAAGGGTACCCGCCTGAGTAGATGGGCTCGCCTGAATCGCTGAGTCCGCCCAATTGGTGAACTTGGCTGCTGGAGTGGGGCTCACCTAAGTCCCCGAGTCTACCTATATGGGAGACTCTGCTAATGTATAGGAACCCACCTGAGTAGGTGGGCTCACCTGAATTGCTGAGTCCACCCGAGTGGGGAACTCAGCTGCTAGAGTGGGGCTCACCTGAGTCGTTGAGTCCGTGAGTCTCGGGAACTTTACATCCTTGCTTAGCTCTTCTTAGACCTAAATAGTAATTCAGGCCATCGTAGGAGACGGAGGCTCGGGCTTCCTGGCGGGTGAGAACTTATTGCCGTCGTTGCTCGGCTCTTCTGGAGAGGGGGCGACTTATGTTGATGGCAAAGGTGAGGTCGCCGACGTGCACCAAGGTCTCCTCTTGCATGGGGGACTGCATGGGTTTCTTGGGAACCCAACAAGAATCCCTTTGGCTTTCTTGGTTGGCTGTCGGCTAGGCTTTGGCTGTCAGCTCGGCCATGG
>NC_033797.1:121557240-121571907 GCF_001876935.1 Asparagus officinalis | reverse complement strand
CTTGTCGTAGCTCGGGTAGAGCCCTCGAGCATGGTTTCCTGAACTTCTTGAGGTCAGGCCACATGCACGACTCTGTAGCACTTGCGAGACATATTGCTACCAGAGGAGGACTCCAGAACTGCTTTTGACATTCAACAACAACAACAACCTCAGAAGTAGCGAAGGACTCCGAATCTGAGACTCCAAAAAGAGTACTCCTTTAAGGATGAAGAGCTTCCAGCTATCTTCAAATACCTTCTTGAAAATAACAAAATCAAGCTGTCACCTATTACGAATCAAGAGAAGCTAACAACACTTTGGATCCAAAGTACTGTGCATACCACAAGAGGATTCTTCATCCAACCAAGACTTGCTTCACTCTCAAGAATATCATTCAAACCTTGGTCGACACCGGCATCATAACGTCAAAATGAGCCGAATAAGAACGTTTCACTCCGATAAGTATAAGAGTATAAACTTCTTCTCCCTATCCTCCAATAAGTATAAGAGGTTAAACTGCTTCCCCCATTCCTCCGATAGGTATACGAGGTTAAACTACTTTCCTTATTTTCAACAACGGAAAGTTCCTGGAGAATATCACTCTTAATATTCTTAAGGATAACCCGGCGACCTCCGACAGGTATACGAGGTTAAACTGCTTCCCTTATTTTTAACAATGGGAAGTTCCTGGAGAATATTAGTTTTAATATTCTTACGGATAACCTAACAGTGTGGCCGAGTACAATTGGATTCAGGTTCACCAAAGAGCTGGGAGTGGGATACCTTAATGTATTCTCATGGAAAGTTCCTGGAGAATGCTATACATGGTATTCTTAAGGATAACCAAAAACTGATTATTCAAGATAAAAACCAACCATCAGAATAATTCATCATCAGTATAATTCATTCTTAATCTTGATTAAGAACCTCCTACTATAGCTACTTAATCATTTCCAAGGTGATTAAAACCTTCCCGCTGTGACTTTCCGAGCACTCTTTCGTTGAGATAAGATTTAATGACCTCATTCGGTCAATATTATCTCTTGAAACTCTCACGATATAAATGTGGAGTGCTTGATGATTCATGATCCTCCACCACAAAGTCTCACACTGATCAAATTAACTGACAGTGAGTCCACCAAAATTCTTTCGGCTGAGTCCATTCAAACTCCCACTGTGTTTGTGCACTTAACACTCCTAATGTTAAAATCTCAACACTATATTAAAAAATTCAAGCTACTGATCCATGGCAATCATCAAACCCCTTCGTGTTTAGTCCTATCCAATTGACACTAAAAAAACCCACTGAGTGATTTGTACGAATCAACATTCCCAGTGTTAGTTGTATCTTCACTCCCACTTGGTCAAGCCTTACTATAGTTAGGATCAAAGACAAAATCCCCTCTTGATTCCTTTTATGAACGAGAGGTTCACTTTCAAATTGAGTGATCAAACCTTCCTACAATTAGGGTCGTCTCAAACCTCCCACTTGGTCAAACATTCCTACAGTTAGGGCTAAAACTGGGGTTCCCTCTTGATAAACGAGAAATCCATATAGATTGGGTAATCAAACCTTCCGACAGTTAGGGTTATCTAAATTTTTGAAATGGAGATTTCACTTTGAGTTTCTTTTGCATCTGGAGATAGAATATAAAATTTTTCCTCTCCTAGCATCGGGTTCGTCTTTGCCCCAAGAGAAGACACCACCTTCAAATCGGGTAATCAAACCTTCTGACCGTTAGGGTTATCTGAATTTTTTTTTTTGATTCTCAAAATGGAGATCCTACTTTGAATTTCTTTTGCACCTGGAGATAGAATATAAAATTTTTTCTCTCCAGCATCGGGTTTGTCTTTGCCCCAAGAGAAGACACCACCTTCCAATATCAAAATCCATATCTTATGCACATGGGGGACTTTATCTCAATCCCTAAATAGAGATAAGTCTGCATCTAATACATACTGAAGGGTGGTCCGTTCCTATAAAAATAACCAAGTCTATATATTCAACATCATAGCACCAAAAATACATACCTTTCATGCATAGGGAATTTTATCCCGAATCCTAAGTAGGGATAAGTCAGCACCTAACACGCGTTGCCGGTTAGTCTTTCTTCGTAAAAAGGATAAAAGCTCGCGTATTCAATATTGTGTCATGCCTTTATTAATAACGCCAAAATCTGTGCCTTACACACATGGGAAATTTTATCCCGAATCCTAAGTAGGGATAAGTCAGCGCCTAAGACACGTTGTCGGTTACTCTTTCATAGTAAAAAGGACAAAAGCTCACGTATTCAACATTGTGGCAGACCTTTATTAATAACACCAAAATCCGTGTCTTATATGCACGGGGAATTTTATCTTAAATCCTAAGTAGGGATAAGTCAGCGCCTAGCATGTGTTGTCGGTTAGTCTTTCTCCGTAAAAAGGAAAAAAGCTCACGTATTCGACATCGTGGCAGGTCGTTATTAATAACGCCAAAATCCGTGCCTTACACGCATGTGTAATTTTATTTAAAATCCTAAGTAGAGATAAGTCAACGTCTAACACACGTTGTCGGTTAACCTTTCTCCATGAAAAGAACGCCAGGATTCACGTTTGGGGGATGTTATCTCAATCCCTAAATAAAGATAAGTCTATTCCTAACACGCGTTGTAGGTTAGTCTTTTCTCATAAAAAGGATGAAGCCTATGTATTCAATATCATAGTACCAAGTCTAAGAGAGTTCATTCTCGTAGAACAACGTTACGTGTGAGACAGATTTAGGTAATTCACATGCGAAATGGATTTAGGTAATTCACATGCAAGCCTAATTCAAACATTAATCGGTAAAGCCATATCAAATCCGTGATGGCTGAGGGTTTGCCAAAAATCCTAAAGTGTGCGCCTAATACCCGTTGTTGAGTAGTCTATTCTCACGACAAATGACGAAGTCTATGTATTTAACATCACAACATCAAGTCTAAGAGAGTTCATTCTTTTAGCATAACGTTACCTACAGAACAGACTTAAACAATCTGCATGCTAGCCCGACTCAAACGGTAGTCGGTAAAGGCTCGTCAAACCCATTTATGACTGAGGATTTGCCAAAAATCTTATAAGCACGATAGTCACTGACGCACCAGCTTCATCAGTTGGTCTCATGACTTGAACACCCGGGAGAACATCAATTCCAGCTGAAGTTTCCATAAAGGACTTTGAACTTGTTGCAATGAAGGTCAATGTTGGTCAACACATTGCAATCAAAGTCAACGCCAGTCAATGCATCATCAATTCTCACCAAAACAAGGCTCAGATCAACTCTGAAACAAAGGATAATCCTAGAGAGTTCAACTGTAATTTAGATACGAATCCTTGACGAAGATAATCAGTTCAACGTTGACTTAACAACATGAGCTAAAATCAGAAATCAATACACCAGTTTTAATTTGAGACTTCGACAATGGTCAGACGATAAACGCAGAGCCAGAAGAATTTTAGCTATTCGACGAAATACTAAATAGACTGAGAATTAAAGAAATTAAGAACTGAAGCCAATTACAGGTCCTTTTACACCGACTGAAGGTTAGGCCTATAATATCCAAAGTATTTCAGACTCTTCTATAAAAGAAACGAGACTGAAACACTTTAGAAGGGATATTTGTAGGCATCAAAAATTGACTATAGGTTCTCGCACGTAGTTCGAGATAGAGAGAAGACGATTAACTTTATTATCTGAGTCAAGGAGGATTATCTGACGTCGACAAGCACATAAAGAAAATCGGCGAACCATTGATGACTTAGCAACAAGCCATCAAAATGGAAAACCAAGTGCCATGCACACTCATCAGCCACCTCCAAGTGGTCCGCGCACTCACCGGTCAACTCCAAGTGGCACGCGCGCTCATTAGCCAGCTCCGAGTGGCCCTCGCGCTCATCGTCGACCTCCAAGTAGCTCGCATGCTCACCGGCCAGCTCCAAGTGGCCAACATACTCATCGGTCACCTCTAAGTTAATGAAATGCATGAAGCGAATCGGTGAAGCATACGAGTTAAGGTGACACGGGAAACAACAAAATAACTTAGTTAGGAATTGTGTTTCGCCCAAAAGGGGCGAAACACCATGTGTGTTTCGCCCAAAAGGGGCGAAACACCATGTGTGTTTCGTCAACACCATATATGGCTCACTCATTAGAAGTTATAGGTCTCTTCACCAACTTTCTAACACATCTTGAATCACCTCATTCTGAGATAAGACAAGAGAATTAGAGCTAAAATACCCGAGGCGGTACAAACTGGCTCGCATAGTGCCGAGCCACCATTTGATGGCTCTCACAAAGAACTGAGATTTTAATCATGATATGATTTGATTCTGGAGAATCTCAAAAGACAAACATTGTAGCTCTTTACATCAGCTTTCCAACACGTCTTGAATCACCTTATTCCAAGATCAAACGAGAGAGTTAGAGCCAAAATATCTGAGGAAATACAAACTGGCTCGCACAGTGCTGAACCACTATTTGGTGGCTCGCACAAAGAACTAAGATTTTGGTCATAATAAGATTTGATACTGGAGAAGCTCTAAAGACAGTAGTTATAGATCTTTTCATTATCTTTCCATCACATCTTGAATCACCTTATTCTGAGACCAGACGAGAGAGTTAGAGCTAAAATACCTAAGATGGTACAAACTGGCTCGCCCAAGGTCGATCCACCATTTGGTGGCTCGCACAGTTCCGAGCCACCAGATGGTGGCTCATGCCCAGAAATACCGCAAACACATTTTTGATGGTTTTTTATGGTTTTCGTGGGTTTCTTCTATTCCAGAACCTTCCAACTATTTTTAAGTTATCACTAAACATGGTTAAGCGGTTATTAACTACGGATGAGGTCAAGTCATCAATTCCTATCCTAAAATGCTACAACCGAAGCCTATAAATACAAGCCTAGAGCCTTCATTTGTAGGGATCTAAAATCAGAGGGTGAGATGCTATCAAATTAAAGAGTGGAGCACGAATTTTAGAGGAGGGCTAGCAGATCTTAGCGAACTTCAATATAAAGAGGAAGGTATTCAAAGGATCTGAGGCTCATTCCCCCTTTCCTTCGGATCAAACTTGGTTTTGATCTTGAGAAGATTTATCATCTCGCTTGGTTGAGATTATTACTTCTGTGATTGTTTCCTTTGTGAAGCAAGAGTATTAATCTATCACTGTCAACCGGATCTGATCCGTGATGGTCCGCGGACTAATGCGTCCCCGGTACAGGCAAAGATCCCACGTGAAGCAGCGAGTGATAAACGTTCATTGTGTGTGTTTTAAGGATATTGTATTTGTTTATTTTTTCATTTTGTAAGAAGATCTTATAAAAAGATCGACTTTTCTCTTTTTTTGAATTTGTAATCGATAAACGATTGTAACAGATTCAATGACAATGAAGAAATCAATTTCTGATGTAAACAATAAGGAGAATCTACAAGGTACATATACACATGTATACAACACAAAAACGAAAGACATGGAATTCCTGGGAGACTAAGAGAGGTCCATTCCCGCTCCAGGGGTCAAAGGTAAGGAACCGTTGCTAGCAGCCGACAGAGGATTCGAGCAGTCACCTCCTTCGTCGGCCTTCCTACCTAGAGCCCTAGGAGCTTCATCATCCGACTCCCCCTCTTCCTTGCTAAGATCGAATCCCCCCACCCAAATGCTTCTGCCTCCACCAACTCATCCAAACACTTGGGTACGATGGGAGGATAGTGGAAACAATCGGGTGGGTTCCTCATCACAACTAGAAGTTATGCCAAGAGGTAGTCATACCCAGCCTTGCAGGCTATCGCCACCTCTATTTTTCTAGTAAGGCCCTGGTGATAACCCTCTATGATTCCTCATAATAGGGTTCAGACTCGAGGTAGGCATTGCGACTTTAGGCCACTGCTAGGGACTCCTGGCGGGCGACCTCCCCCTGAAGTTTGATGAGCGATGCATGCTCCTCGTCCAGCTGACGCTTCGCATGCACCACCGCCTACTTCTTAGCCTTTGATGAGCGATGCATGCTCCTCGTCCAGCTGACGCTTCGCATGCACCACCGCCTACTTCTTAGCCTCGACCTGCACCTTAGCGTGGGCCTTCCCCTAGAGAGCCTTATCCAGTCTTCTATCCTACCTGTTGCTTTCATCCTGCTCTCGCCTGAGCCTATCGACCACAGAAGCTCTTGGGGTTGGTGTCTTTATAGCTGGTTCCGAGTTGACCCCTCTGCAAGCCCTCAGGGAAGCTACGTCCCCTAAGAGATTAAGATATGAAGTCCAAATCAGCTCCATCTGACCGAATATCTCTTGCTCCACCAATACCCCCGAACCAAATAGCTCTGAAGGCTTTTGGGGAGGCTGGCGTTGGGAACCACCTTCAAGAACTCGTCGTCCTGAGGAAGCCAGAACTGCTTGACTGCCCTCGCTTGAGTTAGGCGAGAACTAAGGACCAACCCCCTAATATTAAGATGGTGAGTAGGCTGGTAGAGATGCTCTAGGTTGGGCTCCTGTCCAAATCAAGGGCCGACCTCCGAAGACATAATGAGGTACTGCCTCGTCCTGTCCTATTCTTCCTCCCCACTCTCAGCAACACGATGAGGATAGGGATACTCCAACCCTGTAGGAGGTGTTGTTTCCACTCCAACCAACTTATTCCCCCGACGGGACGACTTGCTGCAGTTGATGAATAACCCACCCTCATCAGCAAAGGCTCTTGCCTCGACTCTAACCTCTTCTCGAGGAGCCTCGGTCTGCTCTTCCAGGGCTGACTCATCCACATGGATGACGTCACTCTCGACCACCTTGGCCATCACCTGAGGTACTTGTTCCTTATCCCTTTGTGGCCTCCTCCTTTTCCTATAGATGAGGGTGGCAGAAGGCTTCGCCTCGGTCGTCTCGGCCTCCATCGGGTGTAAGTGGCGGTGGAGATGTTTTTCAAGCCTTGTTGATGGCCCTTCTTGGGGGTCGGCCAGAGGAACGAACTACGCCAATGCCACTTCTGTCGTTCCTAAGATCAGGGCTGAAGCCCTCTCCTGGTCCTTGGCGAAGGGAGACACAACAGATACAATGGCAACCTACAAGACTGAGTTGTCAAGCTGGTGCTCGACTCGGTGAGAGCCAGCATATGCCTTGATTTGATCCAGTGCATCCCTCTTGGCGTCAATCAGGTCACCAGCCATCAGCGCTTCCCTCCTTATCTTCGGCCAGTTCGAGCAGCCCATCTCTAAGTCATCTCCTAAGACCCAGACGAATTTCTCCTTCCAATCCTTGTTCGAGTCAGGAAGATCAGTGATGAGCTTGTACTTCCCCACCATCTGGAAGTGGAAATGGGGCTCGGTCTGGTTCACTTTAATCCTCACCAGACGGCCCAAGACTCACAAAGATGGCTTTATTGCCAACAAATGGTAAATCACCATGAATCCTACCAATGTTGTAATAGGGTTCGACTTCATCTGCGCCGACGATACCTCTAGAGCCGTGAAAACTTGTTGAAGAAAAGGATGCAAGGAAAACCGTAGGCCAAACTCCAAGTGCTTCAAGTAAAGTGGATCCCGATTCGGTCCATGATCATAGACTGCCTTTGACCTCGTCGGGGCCATCAGTTCATACTCTCGGGGGATATTAAACCTCCCGTGGAGCGTTCTCATCTGTGCTTGGGTCACCTTGGAGTGGAACTTTGCCAGAAGAGCTTGTTAATCTACATGATCTGATACCATCATAGAAGGGAGAAGGAATCACTAGAAAAAGATGGGCGGGAAGGATCTCGTGTTCTCAGAAGGGAATTTCAAAAAGTAATAACCGCCAATTCCCTAGCTTTGGCTTTATATATAAGCAGTTGAATTCACAGCTGCTGGAATCTGAGCGGCTGGATCAAGCTTTGGCCAATAGCCAAGATTAATTCTTAGAATCCAAAGCGGCACCTTAAGGATTGAGGCGCAGCCCACTAACCTCGAATAACCCGTAATTTGGCATGAAAAGCGGAGCTGTGGAAGTCAAAAGGAATGTGTGGTGACATCAGCCACGTGAAATCTAAAAAGACCTTTTAGTTCCCTCATTTGATGCACACTCACATCCATCTAGAGCTGCTCTTATTTCACTCAGACCCAGTCCAAGCCGACTCCAAGTAAAAGGGGCTAACTATTATGGTGTTTTTAGTCGCCAAAGTATGGCCCTTTTCGAGTAACAGATAGATATCTCTCTACATGCACCGTTCAAATCGAATTGATGGTCAGGGTCACCAAAAATCCCGCCTTAGCCGACTCGCCAAGTCGACATCTCTTTAGATCGACTCGAAGGGCGGTACTTGTTGGTCCTCTTGTCAAAGACGACTCGCTATGAGACCACTCGACCAATTATTTGACACCTTACAGGGTCGACTCGAAAGACGTTACTTATTAACACCCATCGCTACAAGCTAGAGGAAGACTTCAACCCGACCTCCCCAGCTGATAGCGCATTGGCATCATATTAAATGCTTGGCAGGCACCATCATTTCTCCATCCCTGCACTACTTATGACACATCGTACCATGTCGGCACCACCATGCCCCTAATCACTTCGCATTAAATACTAAGGTGACCTCTCCTCCACTCATCAACCGACACAAGTAAAGCAGATGCTGATGTGGACCACCATCCTATTGACCTTCTTGTTTTGATGATGATTTAACAAACAATTTACAACTAATATTGGTTTTAGTATTTTGTTTTTATGTTGTTTAGTATACACAGGAAAACGAGCTATATGGATATTGAAGCCTATGCAAATCAAGTCAACCAATCAAGTTCAAGCTTCAGACGATTATTTCTTGGTATACTTAGTATAGGTTCATATAATGTGTGTTAATTCTATAAGCTCAAATATACACACACATATACATTTGTGATTTTCTCAAAACATAGGTACTTTTATGCAAATTCTATGTTAATATGTTTTGGACTATATATACATCATAAACATCTTTTATTATGTCCATATAAATATTCCATAAGTTTTCAAAACTTGTTATGAGTCAAAAATCAAAAATCACATGTTTTATTAAACATGTATTTTAGTGTTTTTGAATATTTCTGAGATTTCACAAATGGTAAGAGCAAATTGAAAATTCCTGTTCCAAAATGCTTATATTCATGTTTATAAACTTTTTCAAAGTTTTATATTTTTTAGAATTTATTTGCTATTTTTAAATGAGGTTTAAATTTTGTTTGTACTATTCAATTCAGGCTAAAAACATGTTATCAGTCGACTGAAGGTTTTTATCAGTCGACTAATAAAACTGCCTGCAATCTTCAAAAGTTTTTGTTTTAATTCTGGTCGACTAACCAGTTGACTGATGAGGTCATCAATCGATTGACCATGCTTATCAGTCGACTGATAAGCTGTCGTTTGTTAATAACGGTCAACTCATCAGTCGACTGACGCAACCCATCAGTCGACTGATTTGTCCCAACGGCTATTTTTTCAGTATTTTATAATTGTCTTTTTGTGGATTTTCTTGGGTTTTGAGCTTTGGTTTTTCATCCTATATATACCCCTTGCTATTTCACTTCTGAAGATTATCTAGGAGGGTTTTTAAAAAAAAGAGTTTTAAGAGTTTAAAAGCTTGTTTCTTAAGTTTGTGTTTGTGTTTACAAAGAGGAAGCTTGCATTATCAATTGAGAAATTCATCCTCAATCTTCTTCATCCTCCTTTGTATTTATAGAGAAAATTTTCTAACTCTTTTATCTAGCAATTTATACTAATTTTTATATTTGTATCATTGCTAGTTTATAAATTGAGTTAGATTTTATTTATACTCATTTATCACACACACATCCCTATTGAGCTTTTAGGATTACATACACTATATTATGGGTTGTGGTGAGTGATGTTGTGAGAGTGAGCTTCATTGTGTTCTCATTCATTATTAGAAAACAAATTCTTATATTTGAGCTTTATTATGAGTTGCACATTGTATCATACTTGTACATCAAGAGGACACTACAACACCTGAAATCAACGATAGCGGCCGAAAAACGCTATGGTCTTATTTCATAGCGTTTTAATCAACGCTGTGTCCGAACCCGCTATAGTAGGTCTGTGGCTTTACATAGCGTTTCCCAAAACGCTATCAAAACGTTTCCAACCATAGCGTTTTTATGTAGCTATAAAAGAGTATTCACTAGCGTTTATATATTGCTATGACAAATATCTTTTATAGCTACATAAAAACGCTATTATTTAGTTTCCAACCATAGCGTTTTTATGTAGCTATAAAAGAGTATTCAATAGCGTTTCTATATTGCTATGACAAATATCTTTCATAGCGGTTGAAAAACGCTATTAGTTAGTTTTCATTCATAACATTTCAACGCTGCTATTATCTTACATTTGATAGCGTTTGAGTTACTACAATGGCGTTTCAGTGAATGTTGTCTTTCTTCTTTTAATAGCATTTCAGCAATTGTTTCCACTTCTTATAGCATTTCAGTTGTGCCTATAAACCTTTGAGGTTGAACTAGAAATAACTCCAAATTGTGACAACCATAAAAGCAAATATTTCATTTAAAGATTCAAACTGATACATAACCAAGTTGTAGCATACAAGAAGAGTCAACACAAATGTGCCAAAAAACAAATACTAGTCTTTGGATAGTCCAACATGGAGTACAAGAAATTAACCATAGTACACAGAACAACAGAAACTAAATTTGCTGCATTACATATGACTTGGAAGACTCATCATCTTCAACAATTGAGTACTTGTACAGCTGCAAAGTCTACCCAGCACCCAGGTCAATCCTGTCGAATCACTGCAGAAAATGAGATATATAATCTTATCTATAACCTAGACTTGCAGCAATTGTTTGCACCATGTTTCAAACTGACGCCAAGGAAAGATGAAACACTGCAGAAAATCAATTCCAAGTCAATCAACATACCTGCAGCATATTCCAAAGGCAAAAGAGAAACTTTTACCTGGAGAAAACCATAACAGATGATTCACCAAAAAAAGAAATTTATGATAGAAACACAGCATAAAGTTGCCACGTCTCCTAGTGGCACTTCAAGATCCAACTTAGTTTATAAACCAATCATTATCAATTTCATTTTGATTCAGGAAAAACACCGCATAAAGTTACCACATCTCCTAGTGGCACTTCGGGATGCAACTTAGTTTATAAACCAATCATTATCAACTATCAAGTCAATCTGACTCGGGGAAAAAACACACAGAGCAACTGAAAACTGCAAGAAAAGGATGATCCTCTAATGCTTGGACCAGTAATAAAAGGAGGATTGTATAAATCATACAAATATCATTATTTATGATAGAGAAAGATGTTTTACTAAAAAACAATAAAGAAATTTTGTGGTTTACCTTCTTAAGAATATCGAATTTGTCACTGCTGGAGTTGCTAGGTAAGCCATCCAAAGATTTATTGTTATTAGCAAGCCAAGTTTCAAGCGCTTCACCGAGTTGTTTCTCACTGGCCATTATTTCAAACCACATCAGGATCTTGTAATAAAAAAAATCATCAGACTGTAAGAGTAAAGAACCAACCATTCCACAGTTAACCAAGGGTGCTCTAAGCAGGAAAGCAATAAATCATACGGAATGTCACCAAAAGAACTACATGATGACGCCCATGCCTGCACAAGATATATTCGATATAAAATATTCCTCAATGAAGTTACAAATAATAACTAGATGCTAACTTGATTCTCACATACTATGCTGGAACAGAAAATCTCCATGTAGAAGAGGATACATGCATACCAGAACATACTAACAATAATACATCAGGTAATCATGTAAATCACACAGTAAAGTTAAAATCATAAAAATCAAAATGCAAACAAAATGAAAGACTAATAGGATCTTATTTCATTTTAGAAAGGTAGCCAAATCCACTGCCAACGATCATGACCATCGTAAATTCTCAGATTCTAACAGCACTTGCACCTTGTTTGGATAATAAGTATTGATAATTGGTTTTCTTCCAGAAAGTTTATTAACTACTTGAGCATAAAATGAGATGCACACTTTGCAATATGACTTGTAATTGATTTGCTTGCTAACAAAGCAAATAAGTTAAACAAGAAACACTCCGTGCATAAAATGAGATGTACACTTTGCAATATGACAGATCCAAACAACGGAAACTATTTACAGGTGCATGTTTATGATGTAAGGCCAGTATTTCCATGAGATACACAGTGACCAGGGAGACTCGCTCCTAAAAGGCTACAGATAAGAATAATCAAAATATACAAATGAACTACATGATGACGCCCATGCCTGCACAAGATATATTCGATATAAAATATTCCTCAATGAAGTTACAAATAATAACTAGATGCTAACTTGATTCTCACATACTATGCTGGAACAGAAAATCTCCATGTAGAAGAGGATACATGCATACCAGAACATACTAACAATAATACATCAGGTAATCATGTAAATCACACAGTAAAGTTAAAATCATAAAAATCAAAATGCAAACAAAATGAAAGACTAATAGGATCTTATTTCATTTTAGAATCTAGGGTTGCATGATAACAGAACTGGAGAAAATCTCTTGAGCACACATTTAAAGTAGTCACCAATTATGTATAACTTACCAGCTTTTCAAAGCATAATAACTTTGTCTGACGGCCAAGCTATTGTCGTACCAACGACATCTTCAATGCATTCTAACTCAGATGTCGGCCTCCAAAGAGATGCACTAGAGATCCTAGGGATATCAACCCAAACACGCATAGCATTAGGACCTAAAGGAACGAAGTGAACAACCTGGTTGGCGTGGTTCGGATCACATTGAAGACGCCAATGTCCTCCAGCCAGCAACTATCTTTCCGGGAGCTACCAATATCTGACCAAGTTGCACATTTTTCTTGAGTTGTTCACGCTCTAGCACAATAAAAAACGTGAATCAATTATAGAAAAAACTAGTATAATCAAATTCAAATAATGATAGTATCTGAAAAAAGGTTGCCGAAGGAGATGATATGTGTAGATTCCACATTGTTAATTGAGATATTTTCCAATACAACCTTGTCAGCAGGCCACCGCTAACTCGACTTTAGTGCGATAGCATCTTCTTCCAATAATGTCATGTCAGCGTCGGGTCTCTATAAAAGCTTCAGGTTGTCGGAAGCACATCAAACCACACACAATCATCTGGATATAGGTCAATCCGAGAGGCAAACGCCATAACTCAAGCATTTTTGAATCATTGAACCACGACTTCAAGCAACAATTCTCATCTTTTCCGGTCCAATGAGATCTTGGCACTTTATATGATTCATATTTTTACTCTTACCCGCCAAGTCATGAAACAAACAAAACTCGACTTAACTATTTATATGTAATAACTAATATGAAATAACGTAAATAGGCATTAAAATTATTTTACCGAGCTGATATATGGTTCTTCATTGTCAGAAGATGATGATCTTGGAAACAAAGGCACCGCACCCTTATGAGCTGCCACGCCTAAGTCTTGTCTTCCCTGAGGCTTGTGCATACAAAACATATTAGTTGTAGCTCCAAGAAAGACTCTGCTGGTTTGTTTGGAATGCTCTAAACTGCAACACTTCCATTGCATTAGACCCAAGACTGCGAGCACCGATTTACAGCCTCCTTTGGTCACTAAACATCCAACGCGATCTTGCAGCTACAAGCTAACCTCAATCTATTCACACCTCATCTAAACGCTGCAGTTGTCAATGGGTGGTTTAGGGGCACTATCTAGCCAGATGTATCAGACTATAATTAAGAACATAAAACTGCATTCCCGGATAATAAGCAACATCAATTTTTCAAATTTTTATACCTCATATCGATTAAACAAGAAAAACATGTAGATCGAATGACTTATTTACCGGTAGGACTGGTCTTATCATTTCGGGCTCCGATTCGCTCTCATCTTCATATTCCTCATTCTGCACTTCTCTAACAACTCAAAAAAATATTATTAATAATATTGTTAGCAAAATTCTAGAAAACTACCAGAAATATATCAGGATGAACATTGGGGACATACAATAGAGATTAAGTAGACAACTGGCAATCGAGGATCCTGAGAAAGTATAATGCTCAAGAGCCAAGAACACCTTATCCCCTCCCGGGGCCAGCTTGTCAAAAGATGTTTGGATTTAAGGATATATGCAAGCAATATACTTATCTTTGTAATTAGCCTTGCTACTAATCAAAATCCACAGTATGAGATAGCTTGAAAGAACAGCCATCATAGGAACTTAAAGAATCTCTTTTATTTGGGGTGGAAAACAAAAATCTTAAACCATCTTAAAACTAAGAAGGATAACACAATCTGCACAACAGCTGCTCTGACTAATTCTTGTAACTGGTGGACTAAAGATTCAAGACATTAATCACCTTATCCTAGTATGACAGAAAACTCCGTGGGTCATAACTCCTAGCGATAAAGCATTGAAGGTTTTACAGCAGAACCAAATAGCTCAGCATAAAATATCGGACCGTATGAGCTCCTCCGTCACACTACGGACTCGCCCAACCACTCGAAAATCTCGACCTCCTAATACCTGCTATCGTCCTCAATAGGGTCTCAATAAGTCAGTACAATGGATACAGTTTGAAACTTTGAAGGTAGCTTCCTGTCCTCTGCAGAGTTGTTTTCTCTTCTTCTATGCATCTTCCTAAAAAATTTCATCTCAGATTTGCAC
>NC_033797.1:121400439-121557215 GCF_001876935.1 Asparagus officinalis | reverse complement strand
TCCTTCACTGTACCTCTGCAAATACAAGAATGTAATCTTTGCAACACTCCGCATGACTCCAAATCTAAATTCCATACATGGATTTTCCAGCTCGATCGAAAAAATAAATAGAACAAAAATCTTAACCGCGACTCTGCACAACACGATCACCTCCACACGAAAAGATAAGCGCCGGACCACACCGCGTCCTCTCTTGGTGATGACCCGTAAATAATGTACCATGTATCAAACCAATTGACCGCGGGAAAACAGGTCCACGTGACACAAAGCTGAATGATCTCGTTCTCAAGGTCCAACAAACTTTTCTCTATCAATAGCACGCGTGGCATAATCTCATTGAAAAATCTTAGATACATCGAATTATCGCTTTTTCTACGGCTCTCTTCCAGGGTAACAATCCTCTTATACGCCAACAGCCAACAATTGCGTGCCATTAGTAGCGACAGTGATACATCATTGAGATTCACACGCCCCATATCTTTACAATCCTCCAATGTTGAGCAAGTTCGCCGATAACTGCAGCATATACACCATCAGGCCCTTTGAAGTCATATATCTTTGGCCAACATCTTTTCATCTTTCCGACCCTTCTGCAACAAATGTAAGCTGCTCTCGGTCCGGCTCTACACCCCCACCTGCGCGCACCACCGGCCGATACGTACCCATCGCCGTTCCGTGTTCTAGATGCCAAGTCTTCCTCGAATTGCCATACTCTTCCAAGCCCTTACGAGCATTTGTATCCCCCATTCTTGATTCCCACTATGCCGCAACATAGTTGCTTATTATGCTCTCCACAACAGACTGTATTTCTCTATGTGCCATCACGTCCTAAATTATGACGTAAATAGAAAGTTCGTCCCTGTAAATAAAATAAAGAAATACATTAAGCAATTATAAAGCTAAACAAATTTATAAAAAATCATGAATAAAGAAAAACAACACACTAACCTCCACCTTACGGTAAAGAAAAAACATAGATCTTTTCTTCCACCTTAGTAAGATCATTCTGATTATCAATTTCACTTGTGTCTCCTCATCACTCATTCTCATCACCATCATTCTTCCATTATTATTCCTTTCTTTTCTTTGTCTCCGACCTTTTTCCAAATCATTTGGGCAAATCATGATAAACAGCAGAAATACTTGTGATTCCCTTTAAGGCTCTGGCCTCTGCTGCCATCTCCTATACTATTAAAACCAAACGATTTTCTTTCTTCGCGTATGGATGTGCAGGGTTTCAGAACAATTCCTGTGACCCATGTATTGAAAACTTCCTCCCTGAAGCGTAAACCAATCTATATTTGTATTTTCCCACATAATAGGGCATGCCTCTTCTTCCTTTTGTTAGAACTAGCCAGCAAGATTTTCCATATGCTGGAACCGGTCATTTATAGTCCACCATCAACATTGCTCATTAACACAAATGCAAGTATATTTCTAAATCATCATCACAATCCTCAACCCCATTCTCCCACAACAATTGCAAATCACTCTACAAAGTGCAGGTTGCCAACATAGATATCTAATGCGTTTCCGGTTGGCTTTTGGAACCCCCAGGACAAATCAGCAAATGTTGAGCATAATATTCATCTTTCGTCCATTGGCAACACATAGGACATGCAAATTTAAATTCACAAAGATACGCGCCAACAACACTAATTTCTAGACTTAAGATGCGAGAACGGTCGACAACCCATCAGTAGCCAAGTCAAGGCTCTGAGATTGCGTGGATCAGCTGCAAATTGAGCGGCATTTATCATTAACCAGGTCCCAAAGCTAAGATGAATCACACAGGGCGTGACGCATTCTTCACCGTCTGTGCTCTTTGTTATCCAAGAATGCCAGCTCAAACTCTTTAGCCATTTGTGAGACCTGACATCCTTTCTACATTCTACGAATTAATATGGAAATATCTTCAACAACCTAACCTGGAACGCCTTTTCCTGATTTTCTTTACTACGCTATTATCTTTCCAGTCTGAAGCCCACCACCTGTTGGACACGTTATCCAGTTCCTCCATACTTCTTTCTAAAAGAGACCGCAATCTTCACACCAACCGGCTGTGATCTTTTCATACCCCCATAGGTCAAATATCTGGAGGAGCTTTTAATCGCACGGGCGCTGAATTCAGCAAAACATTGTCCTTGAAACATACGTATAATCGATTACCTAACAACTCCGTTGATATGTTACTTGATAATCCACTCTTGCCTTGAACGTCCATACAAATCTACAATGGCTACGACAACTTTGTTAACTTGCGCCGAGCCTGGATGACAAGGCTGTGTTTGTGCTTCTTTTTCTAGTCTCCTATATGCGACTCGTCACCATGTCATGTCAGAAGGTCATATAGTATAGCTGAACCAAGTTCCGTTCATCTATAATAGGCAGCTGGAATAAGTTAATATGTCTCGTCCTTAGTGTCTTTCAAATTATTCAAGCTTCTCACCACTTCTTGCCTTCTCTCAATTGATTTCCACTCGGCTAGAACAAGCGATCCATCCCTTTGTAACAAAGTCGTTCAAAGAATTTACTTACCATCTTGATGGCTCAATTACGACATTCCGCTGCACAGGGCAGAACATCCTTGTAGGCAAATCCCCAAATTCTTTTCAGCTGTCTTTACAATGTAATTCTTTTTGCTGCGTACTCCTGAGGGTGGATCTATGATTTTCAAAGAAAAGGAGCAAAGAACAAATACATTCCAGATCTAGTTAAATTACTACAATTTATACAAGATTGGGTGAACCAACAAATTAAGCATATGATCTTACCGTGGAGCCACACCCACTCTTTTTACCTTCATCCTTATTCTAATGACGATTTATCCAAAGCACATGTCTAACCATTATTGAAAAACAAAAATAAGAACTAATTCAACTATATGAAAACACAAGAATAAACCAAAATAAACATCTGTCGATAATTCTATAAGGTACTGAAGTCCTTTTTGATGACAACTAACTGGTGCGTTTCCATATATTCTTGCTGACCACTAGTACGGCCTGTTCTGTCATGTTGAAGTTCACAGACGTGGAAGTCTGTTGTTGTTCCAAATTAAATTGGAAATATGCATGGTTAGCGTACGTGAATCTAACACCACAGTAGAGCAAAACCTGTCTTCATATTAAAACTGCCATCATTGCTCCGGCCAAGATGTTGCCTGCAGCTAACACACTTCGAATCTATTGAATCAATACAAGCCGTTCAAATAACCCTAGCCAACATACACGATCTTGGGTAACTTACCTTTAACTTGAAATCCGTTGACGTGACTAAGTTTTACCTTGTGCAAATTACTGCATTCAGTTTCAGAAAATTGGTGTAGATCATGTTAGGTTCAATCTTCTATAGTCACCTCAAAAGCCAAAAATAATAGACATTGCTATACGATAAAACGGATGGAATCGCAGAAAGTGACATAAAACAGCGATTATAATGGCAGACCAACTCAAGTTATCGAGAGCACAAAAACCCAAATTAAACTGGAAGAAACTAAAAGGAAAAAGATTACTTGAGAAACTCGTAAGCGTAACGCTAACTAAACAGGCAGAAACGTACTGCAAACAGAACTGAACGGTTTTTGTCATTGCAAATAACTAGTATTAATGCAGATAATGATAAGCAATCATTATTACACACATCAGGCGAACTATACCAGGTTCATTAACGCTTCATCACAACTTACAAACAAAATTATGAAACCGGAGGTCACTCTTCGCTCCAGAAAAACAAGCTCACATAGATACTATATGCATGGTCAAGAACAGGTAAAATAAGGACCTCCTAGGAGCGCCTAATAAATCATAAGCCACACCAAATCAGTAAAAAGTGAATATCAGGATGATCACTCTGCTACAAGTTCAATGACAACATACATTGGGGGGGGCGGGCGCCCGGGGACGTCCCACCATTACTGTGCTTGATACCTGAAATTTTTTGGTTTTACCTTAAGGACCGACACATAATTAATGGGATATCCAAAGTAAAAGAATATGAGTACATTGCATGTCTCCAGTTGAATGGGGAAAACAAAATTACAGACTAAACCTCAGCCGCTAATAATCCCAAAAACCCATTCTCATTATCATACCAAGAGTAGATACCATCTCGAATCGAAACATATAATAAACGTCAAATCCATAAACCGAGACTACAAATGAACACCATAAAACAAACTAATACGCAATTATCCATTCAAATACCTAACAGTAAAACAAAATTAAACCTCTTACCCAGTTATCAAAATTAACCAAACAGAATTTCAAGCCAGAATTTCAAAGGAATATTGTTCTTTCAGGATTGTCCCTGGAGCTCCAACGTGGCTCTGCTGCAAACTAAACCACAAATTCACACAACTCATGATCTCACAAAATAACTACCTCAAAAATGACATCCACAAAATCCAAAAGCAAAAGCGGTTTCTCAGATTCTCTTAAAACTTCAGATTCTCAAATAATACCACAGAATGCTCAAATATGAGGCGGTTTCGCGCGGGTGGACAGAATGAGGAGGGCCTTCCGGCCGGTGGACGAGCAGACGAGGAGCCGGGAGGGCGGTCTGTCTCGGTGATCAATAAGAGCGTCGGGTTTGGAGCAGCCCGGCAACAAACGGCGGCGAGATGCGTGTGCGACAGCCAGTCGGAGGCGACACCGCCGATGACTCCGGGCGCTCACCTCTCTTCCGCAGGCAGCGACGAGTCCGCGACGGGCTTTTTAGGGTCTTGCGTGAGAGAAAAGGAACGGAAACTGATTATTCCGTGGGGGTGTAGAAAAAATACAAAGGAAACCGAAATAACACATCTCTCCCCTCGTTTTCAACACGCGGCTCGCTTTATTTTTCAGTTCCCGCTTAACGATTTTCCAACCGTGCACTTAACCAAAAATGTGCATCAGATTATGGTATAGCCCGCTTTAAAATTTTTCAACGTATTTAAAAAATAAGGCACATACAATTTATAGCACTTACAACATAAACGCTATCATTCAACGCTATAAAAAACATTTTTGTTGTAGTGGGAGTGTGTGGTGAGAGACGAGATCATCCCAAGGGGAGTGCGTTGGTAGTAAAGCCTAGGGAGAGGTTGTAAATCTGAGCACTTGAGGGAGACACGGGTTAGAGACCAACACTTAGAAGATGTAGAGTGGGATTACAAGAGTGTTAATTATAAAGTTTTTGGTGAGTTATAAAATCGAGTGTGAGGTGTAAACGTTTTCGGGTAAGCATTGAAAACCCGGTGGGATAGTGGATTTCTCCCCAGGTGTGGGGAGCGGAGATGTAGGACGAAATATCCGAACTCTGTGATCATATTATTATGTTTGGATTGCTCTTTGTGTCCACTATTTGTTTACACTATCACTCTTGTTTATTTTTTCTTGTGTTTATATTCTTGCTCATATCACATTGTATATCTATCTTACAAGAATAATTTGTTAATAAGTTTTAATCGGTATTAATATCTAATAAGATTAGTAATAACCCTATTCACCCCCCCCCCCCCCCTCGGGTNAACCCCTTTTCCCCCCCCCCCCCCTCTAGGGTGTTTTTAATTGGTATCAGAGCTTTGTGCTCTTAATTTAAGATTTAATCACCTTGAGTTAACGATCCAAGTTTTAATATTATTGCTAATCTTGTTTTGATATTATATATTTTGCTTCTTATATATTATGGATATGTTCGGTGTAGGCTATGACATAAATGTTGCTCCTAAATATAGAAACTTCCCTTATGAAGAATGATGCTTTAGATTCAAAATTTTTGTTGAGTCTAGAAATATCGATTTATGGGAAGTAATTGACAATGCTTATATTGTGCCCACTTTAGAGAAATCCAAGTGGATCAATCATGACAAGAGAATGTTTACAATGAACAAGTTAGTGTTAGAATTTTTGCATAATGCTTTTGAACCATGTATTTCTAACGAACTTACTCATTTTGATAGTGCTTATACAATATGGAAACATTTTAAAGCTCATCAAGGGGACTTGAAGGCGATTCGACGACGATCTTTTCCGGTTCCCTCTTCAAGTTCACATGGAGCCTCATCATACACACGGCCACTAGGCGATAGCCCTAATGAGATATATGAGTCCGATAACGAAAACGATCTTACTATTAATGAACTCGCACATGGCTATGAATTATTGATGCATGATTATAAGAAATTGCAATGTAGCTTTATTGTATTAAAAAGCAAGCATGTTGAAATAAAATCCTCTCATGAAATACTAGCCACTAAGTTTGATCTCATTGCAAATGAAAATATAAATCTTAAAGAATGCAATGAAAAATTAAAATTAGAAAGTGCTAATTTGTTTCATGAAAAATGTGATGCTATGTTAGAAGTTGAGAACATTAGAAAAGAGCTTAATTCCTTCAAAATTGATAGTGTATGTTCTACTTCTAATAACAATGCTTGTGTGATAAATAATGAGTTGAATCATGTTAAAAGTAGAATAGCCACTTTAGATTCAATATTAAAAACTTGCATTGTTAATAACAACAAGCTTATGGACATATGTGCAAAGTTCCATACAAATGCTTCCAAGAAAACTACTCATTTATGCACATATGTATAACAAAATTTATAAGTATTCAATTTGCGGCCGTAAAGGCCATATTGCTAAAAAAATTTATAATACACAAAAGCCCAACAAACCTAATCATGTTTGTGCATCCCATCAAGCTTCTCCATCTTATACACATGTACACACACATAATGATCATCATAAAATGCCCATGTGTCTAAGTGTGATTTTTGTGGTCGTTTTGGTCATTTGACCAAGTTTTGTTTTAATTTGAGAAGAACTTCCCGTTTGCAAAACAATTTTAAAGAAAAATCTATTTTTGCAAATGATTTTCGTACACAACCAATTGGTCAACATAAATCTTTTTAACCTTTTCATTGCACCCATTTCAATCGAAAAGGACATTTATATGAGTATTGTTTTGATCGTGTCCATGCACCATATACGCCCAAATGAGTTCATAACCCAAGGGCCTTGAGCTTGAACGATAGGGGTCATGTCCCTAGACTCTTTGGTACCAAGAGTAATTGGGTACCAAAACATGTTTAATCTTTAAGAACGAATTCTTTGGCACTTTAGTTTTTCATGTTCTTAAAGATGATTTCTATTTAAGTTTTATAAACAAAATTAAAAACAATTTTATACTTGGTATTTGATTTAAAAAGTTATCATTCATATTTTTTTATGATTCTCTTTCATAGATTTTCATGTTTTCATCCTTTATGAATTGATACAATTTTTATCAAGATGATTTTTTCTATACTAAAATGTCATTTTTGTTAGTATACCTTGTTTTCAATTTTTAAAGTTTGAATAATGTGTTTGTGTTTATGGGATCATTATAAAACACTCTTATGATGATATTTATGTGTTTGAGCTTCTGGATCATCTATTTGTGGTTAATAATGTATTCATTATGTGGTTTGATCAAGTTTTAAAAAGAAGATTTCTTCTATTGATCAAACACTTTATAGATATATACTTTGTTTTGAATTTACATATGAGAGGGTTATGTTTTAGCTACCCCCCGGATTTATTAATCTTTCACTTCATATCATGTTCACTGGGTATTCATATGGGTTGAAACAAGTGTAGGCGTCAAAAATTAGCTATAGGTCCCCGCACACGGCTCGAGACAGAAAGAAGATGATGAGCGTTGCTATTCGAGTCATAGAAGCTCATGTAATAATAACAAACGCACGATGTGAGTCGACGAACCATACGAAGCAACGAAACTTCGGAATAATGGAAACACGAACTGATCGGGAGCCCCGCGTTGCTTACTAAAGGCGAAGCGTCCCTCATATCCTATTTATTCCACATATCATTCAATCATGGGAGCTTGTAGATCTCCTCATTAGCTTTCTAACGCATCTTGAACCATGCAATTTCGAGTTCAGACGATGAAGATACGATGGAAACAGACAAAACGCGCGAATCGAAGTTTAGGCCAAAGTTGGCCAAGACACCAAGAGGTGTCTCGGCCCAAGCTTGACCGAGACACCCACGGGTGTCCGCAGACCCAAAAATTTAAAATTTGACAGTATAAAACTGTTTTTTGATCATTAACTGCCTGGATTTGATTTAACCGATAGAATATCATCCAAGAACATGGTTAAGTGGTTATAACTGAAGATAAGAGTGAATCGATCGTTCTTATCCGAATACAGGGCTCCTGAAGCCTATAAATACAGCCCCAGGCCTTTATTTTTTCAGATCTGGAATTCTCGAGCGTTGGTGAAGCCCTGCTGAATTGAGGACTGAAGAGCCACGAATTTTAGAGAGGAGGAGGAGACTTCAGTTAATTCTTCGGCATAAAAAAGAAGAGTTCGTCAGATCTGCAGCTCGGTTCTTTTCCTTGAGATTGCCCCGTTGCAGTGATCTCGAGAAGAGTGATTATCTAGCTGTTGTTGAGATAATTGCTTCGATTTCTTGATTCCTTCTCAAATCAACGAAACCCTGGACCTGATCTGATCGTTTTGTAGACCACGGATACTAACATCCCCGTCACAGGCCAAGATCCCACACAAGCAGCGGGCGATAAACACCCGTTATGCTGTTTGACGAGAGTTGTACTTTTTTTTCATTGTGTAAGGGTATTATAAAAAGACTAACTTTTATTTTTATTATAACGTTTGAAGTTGTAATGGACACAACAAAGAACAAATCGACTTTCTCCCTAAACAACCTGGCGACCATAGTGGGAGCCAACAGTCTCGTCAACGAGGCTGTCGTGCCGCAGCCGACGATCAAGATCTTCGTGGTTGAAGAGGTCGAATACGAGTTCGACCAATAGAAGTTCGAGGAGTACGTCTCCTCCTCCTCACCCTCCCGGTCCGCCTCTCCTCACAAGCGCAGGAAGGTCTCCTCCTCTCGGAAGATCCGTTGGTCTTCAGATCTGAGGACTCAAGAAGGTGATCTCCTCGCTACCGCTGCTACAGATGCACCTCACAACGATCCACCGATGTCTAATGAAGCTAGATCTACAGATCTAAATTCCTATTCGATCAAGGAGTCGACTGCAGAAGACGCACGAACTCTATCAAAGAGAGCACGTCAAAGGCAACGCCAATGCCTCGCGCGCTAATTCACCAAGGCTTTGGATCAGGTGGATGGACTCCATTACCAAGCAAATTTGGAGTTCAGAAAGCGCCAAGTGGTTAAGCCATCTCCACAGCAAGCTTCAGGAACCTCCTTCCAACCACCTACTAACGAATTGGTTCGTGTCAAACGAAACCATTCTACTCTTGAGGAGCGCATTCAGAAGCATCATGCACTTCTTGCGCATGCCCAGATCCTTGTACGAAAAGCACAAGAAATACAAAAGAAAGAGGCGGTTAAGAGATCGCCGAGATCCAAACAAATTTGGATGCTAAAGGCCAAATCAACGCCTAAGGCAAAAGCAAGAGACGTTGCTCCCAAGCCTTCGTCAACTTCGGATCCCGCTCCTTCTTCCACCACACCTTCGGTAAAACCCTACGGTGACGTGGACCTCTCCAAATTTAGAATTCCGTTGAAGGGTCGCCTGGGTCCTTTACACGAAGATCAAGGCAGACCTCTCCAAATTTAGAATTCCGTTGAAGGGTCGCCTGGGTCCTTTACACGAAGATCAAGGCAAAGCGCCTGTTAAGGAACGCTTGGGACCGTTGAAGGAACCCCGAGCAACCATCCAGACTGGGGGTCGTACGAGACATCCTAACAAGTTGATTCCCGTAACTACCAACGTGGAGATGCCTGCACAAAACCAGGAGCCCGTTAAAATTTCATCCTCACACAGATGTGATTCCAAACGTGTGACTCCTGCTAAAGCCAATAAAGCGCTACCTATTCAGAAGAAGACGCGCCAAATAGACGACAACGTTCCATCTAAGGAATCAAACGAACAAGCGATAGGTTGCTCTGACCGAAATGTCGATGAGTTGTACTATCGGGCTGTGATTACAAATAAATCATGAAAGAGAAGTACCCGGGAAGCGGACTCTCACTGTCCATGTACCAAACTTATCAGGGAAGTATCATTAGCGTGTAGCTGCCTTAAGACCGCTCCACAGAGGGTCTCGGTATTTAAAAGGATCTCTACCAGAACGTCCAAGTCCAAGCCAAGGCATTTCTATAGAAAAAGATCAGCTGCACAAGATGATGAACTCCCAAAGGTCACCATCAATATGGTCGATAAGGAGAAGTCAATGCGAAGTTTCAATCCCCAACATTTTTTGGACATATCTGTTGATGGTAAAAAATACCTCTGTGAGCTTGCAAGAAAGTCACCTGAATGACCAACTCGCCTGTACGAACCAGAATCAACTGGGATAGCGGAATTTTGCCTTTGACACAACTCGCCTGCCCGAGTCCAAAGTCGAATCCGCCCGCAAACCCCAAGGCCGCCAATATGGCCAGATATCTGCTAACCCACGTGCTGAGATGGGCTTTCCCACCTCTCTCGACCCGAAGGGACAGGACACAGTACTCCAAGACCGTCAAGCGGCCGCTCACAGTACGAAGGACTGAACAGGTGTCGAGTCGACCTGAGCATTCATAAATGCAACTCACCTCGGCTGTCTGAGTCAGGAGACGAATCCGCCAGCATTCGGCGAGCTGTCCAAACCCACTCGAGTGCCAGGAACATGCTTTCCCGCCTCTCTTGACCTGAAGAGAGAAGGCACGGCCCTCCAGGCCCGCCGAATAGCCGCCCAAAGTATGAATGAGCAGACAGATGTCAAAACAGCCTGCACTCTCATAAATGTGACTCACCTCAGTTGTCCAAGCAAAGGGCAAGAGCCGCCGGCGTTCGGTGGTTGGTCAGATCCATGCAAGCATCCGACAGCCGTTGTCATGCATACGAGGAGGGGCTTTCCCACTCCCACGTAACGTGATGCGAAGCGCAGCTCTTCGAATGACCACCGGTGGTACGAATGAACAGCAGGATATTTTCCGAACAATGTATGGTCACATCCCATAATTCAAGGAGTAGTCAAGCTGTCCTTCTTCCATTTAAAAGCATCTTCCAGCAAACTTTGAGAGAGGTCGAAAAACTTGGAGAAAAGCAGTTGAGACCAAGCTGTTCGCATAATCCTTGCATTACAGCACCACTGCCTGGTTCTGAGCTCTGATCGTCGGCGAACTAAGCAGACCCGAACTCCATCGACTCGAGCTTCTAATGTGTACTGAAGCTCTCCAGCAACCTCGATCGAACGGTCCAAGGGAAGCAGACTCGACACAAGCATTGAGCGAAGCGTCCTATAGCAACCTAAAGACCCCACACAAAACAAAGAGGGCATTCCCTCTGCTTCCGTTGTAAATATTTGATTATTAGTTTGTAATAAGCTTTCTTATCAATACAAACGAAACTCCCTATTTTCGGGAAATCAAATTTACACCCTACAATATCCCAACGTATAACTCGGTTACACGTGGGAACTACTAGGCGTAGGGACTATCTGAGGATGAATAGAGGATTATCCTCAGAAGATGAAGCATCAGATGCGAACTCTGCCATCGCTTCTGATAATACAATGTCCAGCATAAGACAATCCTGCGAGGCATTTATGGTCAACACCGAGTAAATGGCCAAAATCATCGAGGATGACTTGTCTAAGCAAAAAGAGAACTTCAAGTTCGAAATAGAAATGGCTACGCTGCGAATGAGGGAAGAGCATGATCAATAGATCGGAGCCTTGTCGAATCAGATAGGTGAATCCAGTTATCGCAACAATGTTAGTCAAGCAGCTAGCGATTCAGATGTGAATGAACACCTCGATGCAGATAACCCTCCCATTGATCAAAACGCTGGGAGTGGCCCTACTGAGAATACCAACGTCGGGGGTGGTCCTTCTAATAATGACAACACTGGGGGTGGCCCCATTATTCCTCCTTAAAATCGATCAATGAAGGACACGAGTGAGGATGAAAAGATAAAAGACCTCGAGAGCAAAGTCAATGCTCTGATGTCTACTCGAAAGATGAAGAAGACCGGTATTCCGTGTCCTTACCCAAGAGAGTGGGATTCGATACCGTATCCGGCGAAGTTTAACCTGATCAACTTCATGCCATTTGACGGAAATGGTTCCCCCACTCAGCATCTAATCTACTTCAAGTCACTTGGTTGTGATTTCTGAGAATGAATCCCTGATGGTCCGGTCATTCGTCGGCACCCTTCGCGGAGCTGCCTTTGATTGGTACCGCCATCTAAAACCTGAAAGCATCAATAGCTAGGATGACCTGGAGGACCTATTCCTCACTCACTTTTTTGATGATGATGCCAAGGTGTCAGTCAGGACACTCTTCGATGAGAAACAGGAATATGACGAGACGGTCGACGACTTCATCAAGCGCTTTCGAAATAAAGAAATGAACTGTCGAGATCCAGTCACAAAAGACTTCATCCTCCAAACTTGTCATAAACCTATCCATCGATATATTGAAAGTTATGGAAGTAGCACCATCCAACACCTGGAAAGAGTTGAAGGTACGCGGAGAGCAGGCCGAATGCTTCCTCAAAAGGAAGAAAGCCTAGAGAAGCCAACCGACTACTAACCCTCCAAACTCAAGCTTCGTCTCCCGTGGTAAGGGGAAGGCGCCTGCAGCAGTTGTTGATGTTAATCAAACATCGCAACAATAACCCCGAAGATAGCAAAAGACTTCGGATCCGAGATTTTAAAAGGAGTACTCCTTCAAGGAAGAAGACGTTCCAGCTATTTCGAATCCCTCCTTGAGAACAACAAGATCAAGCTACCACCTATCGCAAATTAGGAGGAAGCTGACAATACTGCGGATCCGAAGTACTATGCGTACCACAGGAGGATCCTTCATCCTACCAAGGCTTGCTTCGCTCTCAAGAATAGCATCTAAACCTTGGTTGAAGCCGGCGTCATAAAGCTCAATTAAGTCGAATGAACACTCCGAAGAGTAAACGAGTATGAACTTCTTCTCAATCCCCCAACAAGTATATGAGGTTAAATTACTCCCTGCATATTCCAACAGGTATATGAGTCTAAACTATTTCCTTTCTTTTACAGAAAGTTCCTAGAGAGTGCCATGTCTGGTATTCTTAATGATATTCCGATCATCCAACTAAGTACAATGTTAGGCCTAGTTTCGCAAAGGAAGTTAGGGGTGGTTGATTCATGTAATGGGAAGTTCCCAGAAGAATGTTACATATAATATTCTTAGGGATAACCAAATCATTACGAACAAAGTGATAAACACTAAACTCCCACTGTGATTTCCAAACACTCTTTTGCTGAGATGAGATTCAATCACTTCGTTAGATCAATTTTCCTTCACAAAACTCTCATTGGTATTTGACGACTCACAGTCTTCCACCACAAAATCCCCCACTGATCAGACTAATTGACGGCGGGACCACCAAAATTCCTTTTGGTTGAATCCACTTAAATTTTCACTACGTCTGTGCACTCAACACTCCCATTGTTAGAGTCCGGACATACTACTCGGAATTTTAGTCTCCTGATTATTGACAATTGTCAAACCCCTTCGTGTTAAGTATTTATCACTTAACACCAGGGACTATCTTCGAGTGATTTGTATGAATCAACACTCCCGCTGTAATTTGTACTCCCACTCTCACTGTCTATTTGGTCAAACCTTCTTACAATTAGGACCACAACCAAAATCTCTTGTCGATCCCTTCCATGAACGAGAGGTCCACTTTCAAATCGAGTGATCAAACCTTCCTACAGTTAGGGTCACCTTAAACTCCTGCTTGGTCAAACCTTTCTACAATTAGGGCTAAAATCACAATTCACTCTCGATAAATGAGAAATTCATCTTTAGTTCGGTAATCAAACCTTCTGACAGTTAGGATTATCCGAATCCTTTCGATTCTCGGAGTGGTCACTCTTAGTTTCACTCTTCAGATTCTCAAAGTGGAGATCTCACCTTGAGTTTCTTTTGCAACTAGAGATAGAATATAAAATTCTTCCTCTCTAGCATAGGGTTCGTCTTTGCCCCAAGAGAAGATATTTTTTTTCACCAAAATCCGTGCCTTACACGTACGGGGAATTTTATCCCGAATCCTAAGTAGGGATAAGTCAACGCTTAACACGCGTTGTCGGTTTAGTCTTTCACCGATTGAAAAAGACACCGAAATCCAAGTCTAGAGAAGTTTATCCTGAAGCCTAAGTAGGGATAAGTCAGCGCCTAACAAGCGTTGCCGGTTAGTCTTTAACCTTAAAAAAGACGAAAGCCCACATATTTAACATTGTGACAGGTTGTTATTAATAACATCATAGTCCGTGCCTTACATGTACGGGGAATTTTATCCCAAATCCTAAGTAGGGATAAGTCAACACCTAACACGCGTTACCGGTTTAGTCTTTTACTGATTGAAAAAGACACCAAAATCCGAGTCTGGGGACTTTTATCCCGAAGCCTAAGTAGGGATAAGTCAGCACCTAACACGAGTTGCCGGTTAGTTCTTGACCGTAAAAAGAACAAAAGCCCACATATTCTACATTGTGACAGGTTGTTATTCATAACACCATAATCCATGTCTCACACACACGGGGAATTTTATCTCGAATCCTAAGTAGGGATAAGTCAACGTCTAACACGCATTGCCGGTTTAGTTTTTCACCGATTGAAAAATACACCAGAATCCGAGTCTGGGGACTTTTATCCCGAAGTCTAAGTAGGGATAAGTCAGCTCCTAACACGTGTTGCCGGTTAGTCCTTGACCGTAAAAAAAATAAAAGCCCACATATTCAACATTATGGAAGGTTGTTATTCATAACATCATAATATGTGCCTAACACGCGTAAGAAGGGATAAGTCGACGCCTAAGAAGGGATAAGTCGACGCCTAACACGCGTTGCCGGTTTAGTCTTTCACCGATTGAAGAAGACACCAGAATCCAAGTCTGGGGAAGTTTATCCCAAAGCCTAAGTAGGGATAAGTCAGTGCCTAACACGCATTGTCGGTTAGTCTTTGACTGTAAAAAGGATGAAAGCCCACATATTCGATATTTTGGCAGGTTGTTATTAATAACACCATAGTCCGTGTCTTACACGTATGAGGAATTTTATCCCGAATCCTAAGAAGGGATAAGTCAACGTCTAACACGCGTTGCCAGTTAGTCCTTGACCGTAAAAAGGAAAAAAGCCCACATATTCGAAATTATGGTAGGTTATTATTAATAACATCATAATCCATGTCTCACACGCATGGAGAATTTTATCCCGAATCCTGAGTAGGGATAAGTCAACGCCTAACACGCGTTGTCGATTTAGTCTTTTACCGATTGAAGAAGATACCAGAATACAAGTATGCGGACTTTTATCCTGAATCCTAAGAAGGGATAAGTCAATGCCTAACACGTATTACTGGGTAGTCTATTCCCGTAAGAAAGATGAAGTCTACGTATTCAATATCATAGCACTAAAAGAATTAACTCTTTTAGCATAACGTTACGTGCGGAACGGACTTAAACAATCTGCATGCTAGCCCGGCTCAAAGGGTAGTCGGTAAAGGCTCATCAAACCCATTGATGGCTGAGAGTTTTCCAAAAATCCTATACATATGAGAGTCATTGATGCACTAGCTTCATTAGTTGGTCTCATGACTTGAGCATCCAACAACTTCAGGATAAGATCTATACCTGTGTAGGCTGTCTAAAAATCACAATAGATAGTTGATCCCCCATCAAACACCGATGATGGAAGTTACAATCTGACGACTTCCAGAAGGCTACAATTTGAGGACTTTCACGTAGAAGGCTACAATCTGACGACCTTCACGACAACTGATGAAATCTCTAATTCAACAGCATTCACAATCAACATCGGGAGTTACAATCTGACGACTCTCATATTTTATAACAGGCAAAGATCAATAAGCAAAGGCCTTTGCAATGTTATAATGGACGAGGTTATAAGCCAACAATCTCTCTCAAACGCAGACAAGTGTGCGTTCCTTAAACAGGCGTCGAACTCTGTAACGCAGAGTTGAATCGTAAAACGCAGACAAGTGTGCGTTCCTTAGCAGGTGTCGAACTCTGTAACGCAGAGTTAAATCACGAAACGCACACGTAATGTGCGTTCTTCGACAGACTCGACTGCATCCCAAACTCTGAACGCAGAGTTGATCCTCAACGCACCAGTGACCTGTGCGTTTCCAATTTCAGAACGCATGCGGCCTGTGCGTTTCAAATCTCCAATAGAGATTTAACTCTGCGTCCTAAGTCTTGGACGCAGAGTTAAGCCCCAATGTGGCCTGTGCGTTTCGACTCCTAGCGAACGCCTAACTCTGCGTCTCATCTTTAAGACGCAGAGTTTAGGTCCAAACGCAAGAGAACCTTGCGTTTTCAACTCCCAGCAAGTGCCTAACTCTGCGTCTCATCAATAAGACGCAGAGTTAAGGCCCAGAACGCTGTTTTCAGCGTTTTGACTCGTTCAAAGCACTAACAGAACGGTTTCAAAACCGTTTTCCCCACTATTTCGGGAGCTGTTTAAGAGGGGGTGGTTACACCCCACTCAGCCCATGGAGGAGCTAATTAAGGGGGCAGTTGCCACCCCTAAACCCCCTATAAATAGTGGGAAACTCAACTGAGTTCGGGCTCTCCTTTTTGGCTGGCTTTTGGCTCTGGGCTCTGGGATCCTTCTTTTTGGGCAGCAAGGGGGCGATCGACGTTCATCCTCAGCAACGATCGACCACAGGAGCATTCCCTTGGCTTATAACCGACTTTCGGTTCAAATCAACTCTTTTTCAAGAGTTCAAACTCGTTCAGAGTTATCAACTCGATCAGAGTTCAAAACTTGCTCTGCAAGTTCTTCTAAAACTCGTCAGAGTTATCAACTCGATCAGAGTTCAAAACTTGCTCTGCAAGTTCTTCTAAAACTCGTTCAGAGTTATCAACTCGTCAAGAGTTATTTCAAAACTTGCCACGCAAGTTCTCCACAGCGTCAAATCGTGAGGAGAAGACATCGTTCCAGTGAATCAAGACGTTCGGATCGTCAACGAGAAGCAAACTCGACGCGAGCATTCGAGGGAGGCATCTCATCGCCACCGTGAAGAACCCAGAATTAAACAAAGGGGAGAATCAAATTCATTCTCCTCTCTTTTGTAATCGGAATCCAAATTGTAATTGATTTTGAGAGGAATACAAGTCAAATTTTCTTTCATTATTTCTTTTACTGCAAATTTCCAACAAACAAAACCCAACAGCAGCAGCAAAGGCAAGGAAAACCAGCAGCAGCAGCAAATGCTGCACAAAGCAACCAGCAGCAGCAACTGCTGCACAAAGCAACCAGCAGCAGCAACTGCTGCAGAAAGCTCAAAACAGGCACAAACAGCAGCAAATGCTGCACAAAGCAACCAGCAGCAGCAACTGCTGCAGAAAACTCAAAACAGGCACCCACCAGCAACCAGCAGCAGCATGAGTTGCAGAAAGCTCAAAACATGAGCTCACCCAAACTGCAGCATCAGCATGAGCTGCAGAAAGCTTACCTGATATCAAAATATAATCGGAAAATTCAAAGAAATCAATGATCATTCCACGACCTTACCTGCAACAAAGATTGCAAATATACCAATTCATCAATCCCACACCGACATAGATGTTCTTCAGAATGAAAATACAAATTGCAACATTAATAGTTTGCAATAAACACAACAATATCCAGAACGTAATATAATCGAAACCCAACAAACTAGCTATCCGGCCAACCTTGGTCGTTAACTAATTTTGTGATGTACCTCTGTTGACCTTCCTTAGATTTAATGAAAAACCTCCTACCTTCACGTTCATTGTAGATTTAATAAAAAACCTCCTACCTTCACGTTCATTGTCATATAAATGGTCTAAAACCCTATCGAGGAACTCCTCGGAATATTCAGACCTATGTTCCTTCAACGCTGTGGCCAACTGCTCAGTCCAGTGTATAACGTGTTGATTCCTCATTGACTGAGACATGGACTCAACAAAGGCACACATCAACACGACCCTCGTGTTTCTTCTTCAGAACACGATGAGATTTGTCGTGTTCAAAAAGATCAACGTGGACTCAAGATCCATGTTCACCAGGAGCCAGTCTCATCCTTTAATGGACAGGGGGTTCCATCTTTACCCTCACGCTCTGTGAGAGGTTCATCCCAAGTCTCTGACTTGCGGGAATTGCTGTCGATGTTCAACCGACCGACGAATGTCGTTTTGCTCAATAATCGACGACATCCTCACAGGAAGAAGACTTTAGAGGATGAATACCTTGGAGTCACTTCTAACATGGTTGGTAGAGGGAGATCATCAACCCTTAGTTCTGACGAGTCAGAGACAGATCATTCTCCAAGCGTCAGAGAAATCGTTAACGAGTTTGAAGGAGTCTACTAACGCACTCGGACGCGAACAGGAGCCATTCCCCCTGTCAACTATCGGAGTTTGGCCAGAGAAACTAATTCCGATGACGAACACTCAGCCATTGCGGAGTCCCAATCATCAAGCTCTTTCGTTGGGCATGAGAGCTTCGTCCACATGGCAGAACATTCGGAAGACCTTTCAAAGAGACTTGATGAACAGGAAGCCATGCTCAAATCTCAGCAGGAGGCCATCAATGAACTCATGGCCATGTTGACTCAAATCGTCGCAGACAAGGCCAAATCTCAAGAGACAGATTCGCCGCTTAGGCAAGAATCTTCCCGGAGAGGAAAAGCGTCTTCATCCCGACCTCACACAAGCAAAGGGAAGGGAAAAGTGGTTGATGATGCGGCTTCTGACCAAGAAGCCCACAGCCTGGAATCTTCCTCTGATGAAGGAAGAGAGACTGAGAACGAGCAGAATCTTCAATCTGCCAAAATGGAAGAATTGGAAGCCCGCCTTAAAGCCATTGCTAACAGAAGCGAGCTCCAAGATGAGGGAGTTATCAGACCCTATCCTGCCGAATGGGATGCAGCCCCTTATCCTCCAAAGTTCGAGGTCCCGACGCTACAAACTTTTGACGGCACGGGATCACCGAACCAACATATTTATCATTTCAAGTCACAGACTGGAAATATAATATCGAACGATGCCATACTGGCTCGATTGTTCATTGGCACCCTCAAGGGAATTGCCTTTGAATGGTTCAGGAAACTGCCTGCGGGCTGTATCCAAAAGTGGGCGGATCTAGAGAGACTCTTCCTGTCAAGATTCTTTGAAGAGGATACAGAAGTCTCCATCCATACCCTTCTTGCTACTAAGCAGAAGAAGAGGGAGTCCGTCAAAGCCTATGTCAAAAGGTTCCGATCCATGGCTCTCCGGTGTTCGTCAGGTATGACACAATCTACCTTAGTAGAGACCTGTCGACACAACTTGCAAACCGACCTCCTAGCCCGAATAGGAGTTGCAGAATGCCGTTCTTGGAGACAACTAATCTCTCAAGGCGAGCAGGCTCAAAAAATCATTGCCAGGATTAAAGCTGAAGAACAAAGTAGGCAGGATCAACCTGAGCAATCGGACCAAGCCCAACCTTCTCCAGAGCAATCGGACCAAGTCCAATCTCCTCAGTCAGAAGGGGAAGATACTACGGCCACTGAAGCTAATCCTCTTCAGTAGGATGCCGGGCCTCCAACAACTATCACGTTAACAATTACCTCTGATAGTCAAACTCATCAGATAATGGCCTACCTGGTGATGTGATTCTATTCCGACTTCATGGATAGTGCCCCACTAGGTGATGTGCCTTGTCTACCTCTTTTTTATTCCCCTGCTAAGTCTTCATCAAGACTGGGGGTTGGTTACTTGGAATCCACTGGATTAAGAGTAACGAATCTTTCACATCGTCGAGTTAACATTACACTTCTGACGATCATCATCCCCACAGAGTATGCATTCAATTTGCATCACTCCCAATTTGTCACGTTAACAATACACCTCTGACAAAACCCACTTATCAATCCTCGTCAATAGGATGATAAGTCCCCAAAGTTGCTCCAATCGCAACACAAATTCTTGTCACGTTAACAATACACCTCTGACAAAACCCACTTATCAATCCTCGTCAATAGGATGATAAGTCCCCAAAGTTGCTCCAATTGCAACACAAATCCTGTCACGTTAACACTACACCTCTGACAAAATCAACTTATCGACTCTCTCCAATAGAGCGATAAGTTCTCAAAATTGCTTCCATAGCAATATCTTTCTTGTCACGTTAACACTACACCTCTGACAAAAATCCACTTATCGACTCTCTCCAATAGAGCGATAAGTTCTCAAAATTGCTTCCATAGCAATATCTTTCTTGTCACGTTAACACTACACCTCTGACAAAATCCGCTTATCGACTCTCTTCAATGGAGCGATAGGTCCACAAACTCGTCAAGTTAACACCACACCTCTGACGACCAAATCAACTTATCGACTCTCTTCAATAGAGCGATAGGTCCATAAAATACTGTTATGTTAACATAACACCTCTAACAGTCAACCCCCCAATGAACTTGTTAATTCTTTCGGTGTTTCAAGCTACACAGGAAGGAATGACACCAAAAATCCATGCCTTCACGCATGGGGGACTTTATCTCGATCCCTAATTAGAGATAAGTCTGCATCTAACACATGCTGCCGGGTAGCCTATTCCCGCAATAATAGCAAAGCCTACGTATTCAATATCGTAGCAGGTCGTTATTAATAACGCCAAAATCCATGCCTTACACGCATGGGGAATTTTATCCTGAATCCTAAGTAGGGATAAGTCAATGTCTAACACACGTTGCCGGTTAGTCTTTTACCGTGAAAAGGACATCAAAATCCATGCCTCACACGCATGGGGGACTTTATCTCGATCCCTAAATAGAGATAAGTCTACACCTAACACGCGTTGTCGGTTAGTCTTTTCCCGTCAAAATGACAAAGTCTATGTATTCAAAATCATAGCATCAAGACTAAGAGAGTTCATTCTCTTAGCACAACGTTACATGTGGAACGGACCTAGATGATTCACATGCTAGCCCGACTCAAACGGTAGTCGGTAAAGGCTTATCAAATCCGTTGATGGCTGAGGGTTTGCCAAAAATCCTACGCACATTTGCAGGCCCATCAGCTTAATAGATGTGAGTCGAGACTTAAAACAGATGCGCCAAAGACAAGTCTCAAAGACTTAGTCAAAAATGCACGGAAGCCACTTCCATGTCTTAAGTCAAAACGTTGACCCGCGATGCAAAAAACCAAACGCTGAGGTCACACCTGTGTTCCAAATTCAACATGCAACGGTGAAACCCGCATCTCAAGTTCAAAATGCAGGGTCCACCCCCACATTCCAGAAGCAGGATTATGGCGCATACCTTCACACAAGTCATGCATGGAAAATCCCTTCAACCAAGCTACCTTCGAAGCGAGTGCAGAGAACAACTCCTTTGTGACAAGGAATCAACAGCTCCAAGATCAGAGTTGAGATCCAAAGTATTCCGAAAATTCGTCCCAGTCAACCGCGAACTTTCGAAAACTTTGGAGGGGGTTCTGTAGGCTGTCTAAAAATCACAATAGATAGTTGATCCCCCATCAAACACCGATGATGGAAGTTACAATCTGACGACTTCCAGAAGGCTACAATTTGAGGACTTTCACGTAGAAGGTTACAATCTGACGACCTTCACAACAACTAATGAAAGCCCCAATTCAACAGCTTTCACAATCAACATCGGGAGTTACAATCTGACGACTCTTATATTTTCAAGGAGCCAAGACAAGATTACAAGATATCTCTCAAACCGTAAGGAATTTGGCGAAATGGAGGAAGCGAACCGAAGCCTTCGGCTCCGGTCGGGTGAGGACTTTCACGTAGAAGGTTACAATCTGACGACCTTCACAACAACTAATGAAAGCCCCAATTCAACAGCCTTCACAATCAACATCGGGAGTTACAATCTGACGACTCTCATATTTTCAAGGAGCCAAGACGAAGATTACAAGAGGACGATCTGTGCAAAGCTCTAGCAAAAGAGACTACAAATTGACGGTCTCTTCATATTAGAATGCAGATATCTCTCAAACCGTAAGGAATTTGGCGAAACGGAGGAAGCGAACCGAAGCCTTTGGCTAGGTTCGGATGGCCCCGTCTCGTCGAGATAGCCGATTTTCATATATAATTCGTCTAATTCCGACTTACGGTTTGAAAGTTATGACCTGTTCTTCGTAGCAAGTTATGTTCTGAAGTCCGTCTGCAAGACTGGACTTCGTCAGAACATTGGACTTAGCCTGAAGCTCGCCAAGCCCGCCTAAGGTTCGCCTCTGCATTACAGAGTCAAAGCGCACAGGTCGAACCAGCGTTATAACATCAAAATGCAGAGTTAATCTCTAAAACAGCACGAACTGTGCGTTTTCAGCCTTAAAATAGGCTCAACTCTGCGTTTTCAGCCTAAAACGCAGAGTTCATCTCTAAAACAGCACCAATTGTGCGTTTTCAGCCTTTAAACAGGCCCAACTCTGCGTTTTTAGCCTAAAACGCAGAGTTCATCTCTAAAACAGCACGACCTGTGCGTTTTCAGCCTTTAAACATGCCCAACTCTGCGTTTTCAGCCTAAAACGCAGAGTTCATCTCCGAAACAGCACGAACTGTGCGTTTTCAGCCTTTAAACAGGCCCAACTCTGCGTTTTTAGCCTAAAACGCAGAGTTCATCTCTAAAACGCATGCGGCCTGTGCGTTTCGACTCCCAGCGAGCGCCCAACTCTGCGTCTCATCTTTAAGACGCAGAGTTTAGGTCCAAACGCAAGAGAACCTTGCGTTTTCAACTCCCAGCAAGTGCCTAACTCTGCGTCTCATCAATAAGACGCAGAGTTAAGGCCCAGAACGCTGTTTTCAGCGTTTTGACTCGTTCAAAACACTAACAGTACTGTTTCAAAACCGTCTTCCCCACGATGTAGGGAGCTGTTTAAGAGGGGGCAGTTACACCCCACTCAGCCCATTAAGGAGATATTTAAGGGGGCGGTTATACCCTTAATCCCCTATAAATACCTCAAAACTCAACTGAGTTCGGGCTGGGATTTTGGCTTGGGAGAGAAGGCTTTTGGCTTTTTGGCTCTCGGCTTTTATTTTTGGAGTTTTGGGAGACCAGCAACAGGAACTTCTTCCTTGGCTTATTAACCGAACTTTCGGTTCAAATCAACTCTTTTTCAAGAGTTAAAACTCGTCAGAGTTATCAACTCGATCAGAGTTCAAAACTTGCTCTGCAAGTTCTTCTAAAACTCGTCAGAGTTATCAACTCGATCAGAGTTCAAAACTTGCTCTGCAAGTTCTTCTAAAACTCGTTCAGAGTTATCAACTCGTCAAGAGTTATCTTCAAACTTGCCACGCAAGTTCTCCACAGCGTCAAATCGTGAGGAGAAGACATCGTTCCAGTGAATCAAGACGTTCGGATCGTCAACGAGAAGCAAACTCGACGCGAGCATTCGAGGGAGGCATCTCATCGCCACCGTGAAGAACCCAGAATTAAACAAAGGGGAGAATCAAATTCATTCTCCTCTCTTTTGTAATCGGAATCCAAATTGTAATCGATTTTGAGAGGAATACAAGTCAATTTTTCTTTCATTGTCTTTTTACTTCAAATTTCCTACAAACAACCTGCAGATGAATCAGCTTTAATAATTGGTCCTATAACCTCAACACTTGAGACTACCACGCGTTTGTGATGAAAGTCAACGTCGGTCAATGCTTATGATGAGAAGTCAACGCGGGGTGATCCGAAACCCTAAGGTCAACGCCGATCAACGTGTAACCCTAGGTCAATGCCAGTCAACGCATAACCCTAGGTCAACGCTGGTCAATGTATAACCCTAGTTTAACGCTGGTCAATGCATTATGATGAAAAGTCAACGTGGGGCGATCCGAAACCCTAAGGTCAAAGCCGGTCAACGCGTAACCTTAGGACAATGCTGGTCAACGCGTTATGATGAAAAGTCAACGTGAGGCGATCCAAAACCCTAAGGTCAACATCAATTAACGCATAACCCTAGGTCAACGCTAGTCAACATGTTACGATGAAGGTCAACGCCAGTCAACACGTTACGATGAGAAGTCAACGCGTTGTGATAAAAAGTCAACATTGGTCAACGTGTAACCCTAGGTTAACGCCAGTCAACACGTAACCCTAGATCAACGTAAGTCAATGCATTTCCGATGAAGATAATCAGTTCAAAGTTAACTCGATGATACGAGCCAAAATCAACTCACCAGTTTTGATTCGAGACTTCGACGATGGCCAGATGATAAACGTAGTGCCGGAACAACTTCGGTTATTCATTAAGATATTAAATAGACTAAAAATCGAAGAAGTCAAGAGTCAAAGCTAACTACATGTCCTTTAACACCGATTGAAGGTTGGACCGATCATATCCAAAGTATTTCAGGCTCATCTATAAAAGAAACAAGACTGAAACACTTTAGAGGGGGTATCTGTAGGCGTCAAAAATTACCTATAGGTCCCCACACAAGAAACAAGACTGAAACACTTTAGAGGGGGTATCTGTAGGCGTCAAAAATTACCTATAGGTCCCCACACACAGCTCAAGATAGAGAGAAGACAATGAACATTGTTATTCGAGTCAAAGAAGCTCATAGAATAACAAAAAACACATGAAGTGAGTCGACGGACCATATGAAGCAACGGAACTTTGGAATAATGGAAACACGAACTAATCGGGAGCCCCACGTTGCTTACGAAAGGTGAAGCGCCCCTCGTATCCTATTTATTCCACATATGATTCAATCATGGGATCTTGTAGATCTCCTTGTTAGCTTTCCAACGCATCTTGAACCACACAATTCCTAGTTTGGACGATGAAGATACGGCGGAAACGGACAGAACGCGCGAATCAAAGTTCAGGCCAAAGTTGGCCAAGACACCAAATGGTGTCTCGGCCAAACCTTGGCCAAGACACCAAGTGACTAGGCTGAGACACCAAGAGGTGTCTCGGCCCAAGCTTGGCCGAGACACCCACGGGTGTCCGCAGACCCGAAAGACTAAATTTTGGTAGTTTAAAGCTATTTTTTCGATCGTTAACCGCCTGGATTTGTTTTAACTGATAGAATATTATCCAAGAACGTGGTTAAGTGGTTATAACCGAAGATAAGAGTGAATTGATCGTTCTTATCCGAACACAGGGCTCCTGAAGCCTATAAATACAGACCCATGGCCTTCATTTTTTCAGATCTGGAGTTCTCGAGCGTTTGCGAAGCCCTACTGAATTGAGGACTGAAGAACCACGAATTTCAGAGAGGAGGAGGACACTTTAGCGAATTCTTCGGCATAAAGAAGAAGAGTTCGTCAGATCTGCAGCCCGGTTCTTTTCCTTGAGATTGCCCCGTTGCGGTGATCTTGAGATGAGTGATTATCTCGCTGTTACCGAGATAATTGCTTCAGTTTCTTGATTCCTTCATAAATCAACAAAACTCCGGATCTGATCTAATAGTTTGGTGGTCTATGGATACTAACGTCCCTGTCACAGGCCAAGATCCTACGCAAGCAGCGGGGGATAAACACCCGTTACGCTGTTTGACGAGAGTTATATTTTTTTTATTTTTATTGTGTAAAGGTCTTATAAAAAGACTAACTTTTATTTTCATTGTAATGTTTGAAGTTGTAATGAACACAGCAATGAACAAATCGATTTTCTCCCCAAACAACAAGTTTTTTTTGTTTTTGTTGAAAATGAGTATATTGATCTTTTATGTATTTATCCAAAGCATACTAATCCTTGATCTTTATAGCTAAAACTTATAAATGTTTCGATAAATTTTCTTTGTGATCATATATATAGGAAAGATGTGTCCATTATTTACATTAATACAAAATATCCTTTTTAGTGGACATCTTTGCCTAACCTCTTTGCTTAGAGATTTTTTTTTTGATTTGAGCATGTTTGTCATTTGAATCATGTATTTGCTCAATCATCCTATTTTTTGTTAAAATGATACTTTATGCTTTTCCATGAACTCTCATTTGGTCTATCTTTTGGTATCATTTTTATTGCTTTTCTTGGATTCATGAATTGTCATGAACAAGATTTTAGTTTTCATAAACTTATACTTTGTTTTCATGTATTGAGACATCATTCTCATAATAATGTATTTATATATGTTCTCAATCAATCATAATTTATGGTTTGATAACTTATGAATTTTCTTTTGGATTCATTGTCAAATAATTTGATTCTTGATTCTTAAATTTTAAATCCTTGATTGTTTTTGGGATTTTTTGTTGTTGCTGTTTTTTTATATATATCCTATGGATATATATCTATGTTTTAGACTCTTGTGATACCTTATTTTCATGATACATGTATATGTGTTCACTTAGTCTATCTTTATATGTGAGTTGTGCTTAGCATATTTTACATTTATGCTTGCTCACATGTTTTCCATGATCTTTATTGCATATATTCTTTATGGCCTTTTGATAGGGGGAGCATTCCCTATATTTTTGTTTATAACCACTTGTGCTTTTTGTTAGGGGGAGTTTTCACTCTCTTCTTTATCATATTGTTTATCCCCATTTTTGATGTTACCAAAGGGGGAGAAAAATGTAAGGTATATAGTATTTGTTTTGATTGTTTTATTGATTTGATTATGCATATTGGTAAATTATTTGTAATCATCAAAAGGGGTGAGATTGTTGGCCTTCTTATTTTGATGATGATTTAACAAATAATTTACAACTAATATTGGTTTTAGTATTTTGTTTTTGTGTTGTTTAGTATACATAGGAAAACGAGTGACATGGATATTGAAGCCTATATAAATCAAGTCAATCAATCAAGTTCAAGCTTCAGAAGATTATTTCTTGGTATACTTAGTATATGTTTATATAATGTGTGTTAATTCTATAAGCTCAAATATACATACACATATACATTTGTGATTTTCTCAAAACATAGGGACTTTTATGCAAATTCTATGTTAATATGTTTTGGACTATATATACATCATAAACATCTTTTATTATGTCCATATAGATATTCCATAAGTTTTCAAAACTTGTTTTGAGTCAAAAATCAAAAATCACATGTTTTATGAAACATGTATTTTAGTGTTTTTTAATATTTCTGAGATTTCACAAATGGTAAGAGCAAATTGAAAAATTCCTATTCCAACATGCTTATATTCATGTTTATAAACTTTTTCTAAAGTTTTATATTTTTTGGGACTTATTTGCTATTTTTAAATGAGGTTTGAATTTCGTTTGTACTATTCAATTCAGGCTGAAAATATGTTATCAGTCGACTGATAAAACTGTCTGCAATCTTTAAAAGTTTCTGTTTTAATTCTGGTCGACTGACCAGTCGACTAATGAGGTCATCAGTTGACTGATCATGCTTATCAGTCGACTGATAAGCTGTCGTTTGCCTATAACTGTTAGCTCATCAGTCGACTGACTTAACCCGTCAATCGACTGATTTGTCTCAACGACTATTTTTCAGCCTTTTGTAGTTTTGTCTTTTTGTGGATTTTCTTGGGTTTTGAGCTTTGGTTTTTCATCCTATATATACCCCTTGCTATTTCACTTCTGAAGATTATCTAGGAGGGTTTTTAAAAAAAGAGTTAAGAGTTTAAAAGATTGTTTCTCAAGTTTGTGTTTGTGTGTACAAAGAGGAAGCTTGCATTGTCAATTGAGGAATTCATCCTCAATTTTCTTCATCCTCCTTTGTGTTTATAGAGAAGTTTTTCTAACTCTTTTATCTAGCAATTTATTACTGATTTTTATATTTGTATCATTGCTAGTTTATAAATTGAGTTAGATTTTATTTATACTCATTTATCACACACACACACCCCTATTGAGCTTTTAGGATTACATACACTATATTACGGGTTGTGGTGAGTGATATTGTGAGAGTGAGCTTCATTGCGTTCTTATTTATTATAGAGACCAAATTCTTGTATTTGAGCTTTATTGTGAGTTACATGTTATATCACACTTGTACACCGAGAGGAGTGTGTGGTGAGAGACGGAGTCATCCCAAGAGGAGTGGCGTCGGTAGTAAAACCTAGGGAGAGGTTGTAAATTCGAACACTTGAGGTAGACACGGGCTAAAGACCAACACTTAGAAGGTGTAGAGTGGGATTACAAGAGTGTTGATTATAAAGTTTTCAGTGAGCTAGAAAACCGAGTGTGAGGTGTAAACGTTTTCGGGTAAGCGTCAAAAACCCGATGTGATAGTGGATTTCTCCCCAGGAGTAGGGAGCGGAGACGTAGGATAAAATGTCTGAACTCCGTGATCATATTATTATGTTTGGATTGCTCTTTGTGTCCACTATTTGTTTACACTATCACCCTTGTTTATTTTCTCTTGTGTTTATATTTTTGCTCATATCACATTGTATATCTATCTTGCAAGAATAATTTGTTAATAAGTTTTAATCGGCATTAATATCTAATAATATTAGTAATAACCCTATTCACCCTCGCTCTAGGGTGTTTTCACATCCTATACTCGGCCAAAATTACCATTCTACTCTTTTACCACCACTATAAATAGGATTACTATTCCAAATATTAGGGTGGGCAAACAATATCTCAGAATTCTTCTCCACTACACTACACTTTAGAACTCTCACAGTTCATCACTTTCCCACTTAAGTCCATCAACTGACTTGATTGTCGGAGGAACAACGGGGGAACTAGTCCTCGTCCTCTTACGAATTACTATTTGTGCAGGCAGAAGCTCGTCAACTCAAAAACCAGATATTCGGAGAAGTTAGCGGTCCCTAATCAACTTCACTCCTATTATATTATCTATGTGATCATTAATATCAACAATAAACTTAAACTATTTCGCAACCGACTCATAATAAAGAAATAAACCAAAAGAAGTAATCATGGTATTTGACCACGTATAATGCACGTGCATTCCAACCAGTCAAGTGAAATCAAGGAGTCAACGCTTACGACAATTTCTGCACATTTTTATTGTTTTTTTCCCCAATTCAATGGTAATAAACTTTATTGTGATTGGCCCAAGATATGTAAATTAGATTAGGATGAGGATTTTGTTGGTTTCGTTCAGAAAATGAATGGCTAATATCCAGAAATGTGAATATCATCGTATTAAGAAAAAAATGGTTTCATTGAATAGAAGCAAACATGCATGTTAGAATGTGTTCTAATTTAAAGGCTAAGATTTAGAGTATGTTTGGCAATTGGTCAAAATGACTTGTAACATGTTTGGCAACTTATGAGTTACAAGCTTAAAAAAATAAAGTTGGGATAATCCAAGTTATTTCTTTGTGGCTTATAAGTCACAAAGTTTGACCAAGTAAAAGACTAGCCTACCTTTTATCATTTAAGAAACTTTCAAGCCCTATTTCTCTATCCCATTTTTTTTTTTTTTTTTTTGACAACCGGATAGGTTACATGCCACTCATTTAACAGACACTCAACAATTAAGAATAGATTCTAATTCACTAAATCTACGAAATATTTTGAAGTATAGTTGAGCTGGTTTATAAGTCATTTATGAATTATAAGCCAAAAGTAGCTTATAATCCATAGTTTGCAGCAACACCCCATACCTCGTTGACCTTACTTAAACAAATTCGTTGAACGCGTGATCGATTTCCCCACCTTCAAATTGCTTCCTACATGCACAAAATATGATGAACGCGTGATGTGCATGAGCATGTAATGCCGTTTCAGAAGTTAGGTACGTATTTTTGTTAGATGCGTGAAATGAAGAAGAGAGGCCCCGTCCTCTGGAGAGCTAGAAATACATTAGCACGTAACAAAGCTTAAGATCAGATAAAAAGAAAAAGACTTATTTTTAGTATGTAAGAAAGCTTGAGTAGCTTAAAAAAGAGAAGTACTTATTTTCGTAGTCTGAAGACTTCTTTTTCCCAAAATAATCAAGCATTAGACAATTTAAAGGCTTTATGCCAAATATGTTGTTAAGTATTTTTCTTTGAAGCAATTTTTATTAAATATGAATTTTATTTTCAACGATCTGTAGCAAATCTGAAAATTATGTCTATTAAAAATATGGGCTATAAATATCAGAAAACATCTCCTTAACTTTGGAAGATTATCAACTAATTAAGCCCCCATAACTTTCAAAATATCTAAAAACCTCCTCGAGTTTAATTAGGGTTAACTTTGGTAAGCGCAATTTTCACACTGGTGGGTAAAAGTATGCATGCGGATATTTTTGCAAGTGAAATTTGTGGTTTACTCTTTTAGGAGGGCTTTGTGAAATATTCTTAGAATTAAAGGGCCGGGGGTTTTATGATAACCCCTAAACTTAAGGGGTTCTGATATTTTGAAAGTAATGGGGTGTTACCTGATAATAGTCTAAGGTTAAAGAGGGGTTTTGTGATATTTATCGTTTATTTTAGACAAAGGTCTTCATAAGATCATTCCACATGTGCCGAAAGTCTAAGACAATACTAAAAATGATTATGTTAACGTCGCATGCACAAGGATCCATTTTGATGCGCTAAGGTTCTTGTTTATTTATGCTAGCCTTCAATGATTAATGGGTGATTAATTATTAATTAGAATTTTTTTTAAAGATTATCTACTCTTCTATACTTAAAAGGAGAATCCAAAGAATTACTGTTTATGCTACAGCAAATACTACTGTAAATACTGTAGCATGAACAAGTAAACCAATTCTGGTCCTCTGCGCTTGAAGTTGTTGTTTTTTGTACAGTAATTTACTGTAGCATAAACAGTAAATTAAATCTGCTCCTCCATACTCGAAGTTACTAGATATTAAAGCAAATCGAATGTATTAAAACATGGATCATTCATTAAGTATAGAGGAGTAAATATGAATTTTAAATTAAATGTATTAAAACTTAGATACTTATTTAAGTATAGAGGAATAAATATGATTTCTAATTTTAAGCAGACAATAATTAAATCAACTGTATTAAAAATTAGAGGGAGGCAAGCTCAAAATGCAGTGCTTAAAAAATAGGGGGTCGTGCTTTGCACGAGGTGCACAATAGTATATTTAGATTGCAAGTTGCGACTTTGGAGTCGTCTAATGATATACCTAGAGTTATATATATCGTGCATGTTGAGTGTGAGTGTATTTGTTAATTTAATGGTTGGATTAGATCTGTGCTAAAATGAAGATTACACCTTGAGCATAAAAAATCAATAATGTAAACTATATCAGAAAGATATATTGTTTTCTTTAGAATTTTGTACCCCACTCAAATGCACAGAAAAAATAGAAATAAAGATAACTTGAAATTAAATTTAAATTATTTGATGCCTCAAAGTATTGAAGTTAATGTCAATATGAAAACTCAGCGTATTAAACTACCAAGATATTGAAATTAAAAGCAGTGAAATTGATTTTGGTGTGTTAAAGTGCAAATAACCTTAACCATAAGGTTTAATGCACTTAAACACCCTATAATATCCCTCCTTTGCACTTATATATCGTCACTTACTTATGGCAGCAATTTTAAACATAAGTGAGGGTATTTAAATGCAAATTTTAAAAATTTTGATATTTAAATGTAAGATTTAAAAACCTTAGCTTATTTATGTGATAGCCAAAATAAATTATATAAGTACTGCTGAAAGCAAATGACGGTACGTAAGTGCAATGTAGGGGAAGCTATTCGGTTAAGTGCAATTAATCCTGACAATAATGACAAGAAACGTTATGCAAGTTGCACTTTTCACATGGCGTCATCTCATAGGTTTGTGTGCTTCTTTGATGTCCACTGCACCTTATCACATCTTAAAAATTGTGGGCCGACAAAAGAGAGGTTAGACGGTTCGTTGTACGCCCCTCAAATTGCGCGGCTTTGTGGAAAGGTTCCCGTTTTCTTGAGCTCTAATGTAAGTAGATATTTTTGAATTAATATCCAAAAGAACAATTTTTCACTTTAGCCCTTTTAAAAAATTTTATTATTAAAATCGACCCTTTTTCTTTTATTTACCAAAACCGACCCGATTTCTTGATTAGCGGCTTAATCACATTCCTAATTAGTCGGGGTTGCCAACCCCGACTATTTAGGAGGGTCTTAAACCCTAATTAGAAGCCTTAAACCCTAAAAATTAATATCCTAAATAGTCGGGGTTGGCAACCCCGACTAATTAGGAATGTGATTAAGCCGCTAATCAAGAAATCGGGTCGGTTTTGATAAATAAAAGAAAAAATGATCGATTTTAATAATAAAAAATTTAAATAGGGCTAAAGTGAAAAATTGTTCTATCCAAAAATAAACTAAAAGGGATTTGGTATATTTCTTTGATAATGATTCATGCAAAAAAATTGTGTTAAGACCTCAAAAATGAAAATTTAATGTGATCCAGTCTGATGTACAATTTTCCATGTAGCTTATTCCCTAAAAATATGAAAAAAATGTGGCCCTCTAGCCCAAGAGTATATTTTATGTATGCGTTTTGTTGGGGATTAGAAACAATTAATCAAATCCTTGTCCTTCCGGGCCTTGTGTTGAAAGTAGAAAAGTAGAAAATTCACCACAAATAAAGATCTGACCTTGTAAAAGAGTAAAGGAGACAAACATACAGATTTAACGAGGTTCGGCAACGTGCCTACGTCATCGGGAGCCACACCACATAATTTCTTTATTAATTAAAGAAGAAATACAAGCTCTCAAACTAGGTTTTAATCTCTCTGAGATTCTCTCTTTTTGCAATCAAAAACTCTCTTTTTCGTGTTCTTACAAACCTTAAAAATCGTTTAAGGTATATATAGAGTCCTGGTAGAAACAGAATCCAAAATAGTTTAGGAAACTGGCTGACTGTGTGGCTGTCGACCGCGCAGGTCTCGCGGTCGACCGCGACGGTCGATTGAATCAAAACCCGAGACCAAAACCAATTATAGAGATTTGTGCGGTCGATCGCCTTAAGCTCCAGCTCCTCCGAGCCCCTGTGCCTGTTCGCGGTCGACCGTAGAAGACTCGCGGTCGACCGTGGATCTGTCTGCCTGTTTTCTTCGTCGTTTTGATTCTAGCTCTTGTCTCGACTTTGGGTCTACACTTTAGACTAACAATCTCCCACTTGGAGACCAAAGTACCTGCAGTGAGTTCACCCGAACTCTTCCCTTCTTCGCATGTATCTCCCCCCCCCTCCCCGGAAAAATTCTTTCTTCAATGAATAATATCCCGGCGATCTCGCCGATCCTTGTGTTGTGGCTCCGCCTTCGTCTTCTACTCGTGAAGGTCAACAGAAGTTACGCACAACTTCTGTTTCTCAATGGTGACTGCCTTCGTCAACATGTCCGTCGGATTTTGACTCCCCAAAATCTTCATCAAATGTAACTTTCCGTCTTCAACTAGAGAGCGTATAAAATGGTATTTTACGTCAATATGCTTCGTTCTGGCATGATATACTGGATTCTTGGCAAGATGTATAGTGTTCTGGCTATCACAATAAAGAACTCCTATCCCTTGCTTCAGATACAACTCTTCCAAATACCCATTCAACCAGATCATCTCCTTGCTTGCTTTAGTCACCACGACATACTCAGCCTCGGTTGTAGACAAAGTCAAAATCTTCTACAGATGTGAAATCCAGCTCACTGCTATCGACACTAAGGTATAAACATACCCCGTTGTGCTTCGCCTTGTATCATGATCACTAGCGAAGTCCGCATCCACGTATCCCTGTAGCACCAACTCATTCCTCCTGAAACATAGTGACTTGTTCGTTGTTCCCCTCAAGTACCGCAATATCCACTTCACGGACTCCCAATGCTGCTTCCCTTGATTGCTTACAAACTTGCTCACAACTCCCACTGCATGGGCGATGTCTGACCTCGTGCAAACCATCGCGTACATGAGACTCCTAATGGCCAAAGAATATGGCACCCTGCTCATATGCTCTCTATCTGCATCTGTCTTGGGAGATTGCTCCTCAGATAACTTGAACTGACTTCCAAGGGGTGTGCTAATAACTTTAGCATCCTGCATATTGAACCTCTGAAGTACCTTCTTAATGTATTCTGCTTGGCTCAATCTCAACGTCTCTTCAGCTTTATCCCTACTGATTCGCATCCCTAGAATCTGCTTTGCTGCACCCAGATCCTTCATTATAAATTCCTTTGCTAGCTGCTTCTTCAAATTGTTTATATCTTCTAAACATGGTCATACTACCAACATGTCATCAACATATAATAACAAGATAACGAAGCTGGACTCGAACCTTTTGAAATAATAGCAATGATCCGAATTGCATCTTCTAAACATGGTTTTGCATAAAGTTATCAAACTTCTTATACCACTGTCTCGGAGCCTGTTTCAAGCCATATAATCTCTTCTTGAGCTTGCACACCATCTCTTCTTTTCCTTCTTCAATGAAGCCAACAGGCTGCTTCATATAGATTTCTTCATCTAAGTCACCATGAAGAAAGGCAGTCTTCACATCTAACTGCTCAAGAAAGAGATCTTCTGTAGCTACCAAACTCAATACCACTCTGATGGTTGTGAGCTTCAAAACAGGAGAAAATATATCCGTATAGTCCACTCCTTCCCGCTGTTGAAACCCCTTCACTACTAATCTGGCCTTGAATCTCTTGCTTCCATCACTCTCTTGCTTGACCCAGTAGACCTATTTGTTATGTAAGACATTCTTCTGTGCAAGTAGCTGGGCTAACTCTCATGTCTCATTAGTGAATAGAGAATCCATCTCCTCTTGTATCGCATGCTCCCACTGCTGAGATTCACTCACTTGCATTGTCTCTTCCTAGCACTCCGACTCATCGCTATTTATTAACAATAAGTAGTCAAGAAATGAAAGATATCTGAGATTTGGTTTGGGTACCCTGGACGACCTCCTAAGCTCCATGCCCTGGGTAGTTTCTTCTGCACCTGTAGCCTCTTCTGTTTTGTGGTCAGAACAAATATCATCACCCCTATCTGGAAGTTCCTTTATATCCATGTACTCGGATCCACATGCATCCGAAGTGCTGCTCCCACTGTTTTGGCTATCATTAGCATTTTCCCTATTCTTGTATATCAATTCCTCATTGAATATCACATCCCTGCTTCTGATGATCTTCCTGTTCTTCTCATCTCAAAGAGATATCCGAACTTATCAATGTTGTATCTAATGAATGTGTACTTTTGTGACTTAGCCTCTAGCTTGTCCCTGACATGGTCACTGATATGAACATAAGTCACGTAACCAAATACCCGCAAGTATAAGAGATTTATCTTCTTTCCACTAAAACCTCCTCTAGAATCCCAAAATCTAATGGAACTAATGGCCCGTGATTAATAAGGTAAGTTGTCGTATGCACCGCATCCGCCCAAAATGTCTTAGGAAGACCTGCATGTAATCGCATGCTCCTGGCACGCTCTGTCAAGGTTCTGTTCATCCTCTCTACAATATCGTTCTGCTATGGCGTCCCTGGAGTAGTCCTCTCTAAGCGAATATCATTCGTAGCACAGAACCTCTTGAACTCCTCCAGCTCGTATTCTCCACCATTGTATGATCTCAGACATTTTACCTTCAGATCTGTCTCGTTCTCTACCATGGCTCCACTTCTTGAAGATTCCAAATACCTCTGACTTGTGCTTCATAAAAAAGATCCACACCTTCCTCAAGTGATCGTCGATGAAGGTAACATAATATCTCGAACCGCCAAAAGAAGACACACTGGCTGGACCCCATACATCTGTATGAATCAAATCTAGCTTCTAAGCCTTAGGTGGCCTTCCACCCTTCTGGAAACTAACCCTCTTCTGTTTCCCAAAGATGCAGTCTTTATAAACCCCGACTTCCACGGAGTCGATCCCAGTCAGTTTTCCTTGTGAATGTAAGTTCTTCATCCCCTTCTCACTCATGTTCCCTAGCCTGTTGTACCACAGATCTGTACTCTCTTTGCCAGCTACAATTGCGAGGGTGTCACTCGTATGTAAGGTAAGGTAAAGAATCCCGAGTTTGTTGCCTCGAGCAACTATCATCGTACCGTTAGAGATTCTCCATGAATCCCTTATGAATGTCGAAACATAGCCTTCTGCTCCAAGTTGTCCCACCGAAACAAGATTCCTCTTTAGATTCGGCACGTGTCTCACATTCTTCAAGGTCCACTTAGAGCCATTCATTTGAATCTGCATTTTACCCTTTCTAACAATATTACATGGCTCGTTATTCCCCGAAAACAATTTTTTAAAGTCCCATGCTACATAATTCTGAAGAAGCTTCCTGTTAGCAGTGACGTGAAAAGAGGATCCTGAATCAATGACCCAAGAATTTGAGTCGCTATCCATAGCAAGGATCAAGGCATCCTGCATGATATGAGTCTCCTGCTTACCCGCATCCTTCTTTGGACTCTTGCAGACTGAAGACATATGGCCCTCCTGACCGCAGTTCCAACACTTCCCTTTGATAGGCCTAACCTTCGAGTTTGACCTCTTCTTCACTGATTTCGACCGATTTTTGTTCTGGTTTCCTTTCTTCTAGCTTATGCCTCTCTGCTCGAAACTTAGAGCTGAACCTGAACCTTCTGATTCGGTCGATTTCCTTCTAACCTCCTCAGATAGAATTATGCTAACCACCTCACTCCGCTTCAGCTTTTCCTTCCCCGCCAAATTGCTGATTGCCGTCACACAACCGGCCTAACTACCCGGCAACTGCGATAGTAACAATAAGGCCCGCACTTCGTCATCAAACGTGATGTCTACAGAGATAAGATGATCATCAATCATGTTGAACTCGATGAGGTGCATTGTGAAGGACCGTCCTTCTGCCATCTTGAGGTTGAAAAGAGTTTTAACGAGATGCACCTTCTATGCTGCCGACGGTTGCTCGTACATCTTTGCGAGCGCTTCCATAAGCCCCACCATCGTCTTCTCCTCTAATATGTTATGGGCTACTGATTTGGTGAACGACAACCAGATTTGCCCTAGAGCCTTCCTATCCAGTATCTCCCAATCACCATCTGACTCCTCTTTCTTCTGTCCCTTCTTCTTACCCATCAACGGGCGATACAAGTCCTTCTGGTACAGATAGTCCTCCATATGTGACTTCTAGTAGGTGAAGTCTGAACCGTCAAACTTCTCGATCTTTGATTTGTTTTCCTCTTACAAACCCTAAAAATCGTTTTAGGTATATATAGAGTCCTGGTAGAAACATAATCCAAAATAGTTTAGGAAACTGGCTGACTGCGTCGCGGTCGACAGTGACGGTCGACCGCGCAGGTCTCGCGGTCGACCGAACCAAAACCCGAGAGTGACGGTCGACCGCGCAGGTCTCGCGGTCGACCGAACCAAAACCCGAGACCAAAACCAATTACAGAGATTTGTACGGTCGACCACCTTCAGCTCGAGCTCCTCCTGAGCCCCTCTCCCTATTCGCGGTCGATCGCAGAAGACTCGCGGTCGACCGTAGAAGACTCGCGGTCGACCGTGGATCTGTCTGCCTGTTTTCTTCGTCATTTTGATTCTAGCTCTTGTCTCGACTTTGGGTCTACACTTTAGACTAATATGTTTTTCATCCTAAATCCCTAACATAACATTCTCTCTCCTGTCATTATGTGTCTCTCTCTCTCTAAAAAAACTCTAATCACCATTTCTCCCACATCTCAACCATCCAACCATCTCGGTAGCAAACGCCTGTTGTCATCTCTAAAAAAAACTCTAATCACCATTTCTCCCACATCTCAACCATTCAACCATCTCGGTAGCAAACTCCTGCTGTCATCTCTTTGTCAAACTCCCTCCCCTCATTGCTGCAGATTCCACCGCCTATCAAATCCACCTCCTCAAGACCCCAGATCACTCCTTCCCCATTTTCTTCAAATCTCCACCATAAATTTCTCTTCTAAATTAAACTCCCCTCATGCCTCCAAACCCTAACCCTACTTCTCCTTCGCTACTATGACCACCATCATTCCTCCCTCCTCCTCCTCTGCCACCACATCACCACCAAAGAAATCAGCGTTACCTTGCCTCCGCCTCCACCCGTCATCTTTTAAAGTATAGCCTCCCACTGCCGCCATTCCTCCTTATCCATCCTCTCTACATCTCTCCCCCACCCTATACTCTCTTCATTACTATCCAATCTCTCTACTGCTCTCTCCTCTCCATCATTTCCATTAGCTAATTGTTTATTTTAGATTTGTATGCTTAGGTTTCAAACCATTTGATGAAAATGAACATTGCGTTAGATATTAATTGGGGTGATGCTAAAAGGGTGGTATCGTTAGAATTGAGGAGATGAATGTGGTGTCTTGGAATACTATATTAAAAATTTGTTAAAATATGGGATACTAAAGGATGGCATGAAGTTGTATGATGAAATGCCGAAGAGAAATGATTTCTTGGACTAATCCGATTGTATTGGAAGTTAGTCATATGCTGAAGCTGTTGATCTTTTTAAGAGGATATTGACGGATGACATCGTGCATGAGTTGAGAATATGGTATTTTTTTAACAAGGCATCCTATTTGATTTTTATTCTTAGAAAAGGAACTTTGGATGTTATTATATGCTGAAAAGATCTTTTTTATTACTAATATCGATTATGTATTTCACCTCCTAAGAGACTAAGTATTTTACAAAGAAAAATTGACATAATGAAGATTATGGTGTACATGTAAAGATTATGGCACACCTATTAATATTTTCACGTACCTAAGGTTAAGTCGTGCCTATTAAGGTTATGGTGTGCTTATTAAGGTAGTGATGTACCTGTTAAAGTTATGATTGTATGTGATATGGTTATGGTGTACTTGTTAAGATTATACTATAGCTGTTAAAATGATAATTTTTAGAGTATATTTAACTATAATCAACCAAAATATCTTCAAATATGGTCACTTTAGTTCAATGTCGCTAATTCTTTTAGCAACTGAAATGCTGATACTTAACATGCAACTCATATGTGGACTAATTTCTCCTATTTCTTCACGAAGCCAATGATCCAAATTGCCATTATTAGCATACTCAAACAAGCATCCTAATTGTAATCACAAAACTCAAATTGAAAACTCGGAATTTTTTCCAAATTGAAAAATTCAAATTGCTAACTAACTTTAGGCTTTTATTTGTAATATTTATGTAATTTTTGCAAATTTTGGTACATTAATAGGCAAAGAGAGATGTGGTTTCTCAGACTGTGATAGTAACAGATCATGTATAAAGAAAATACCACGAAGATCTTGTTGTATAGTTGTGGGTATGGAAACGTAAAAATTAGACAAACATATAATTGTACGGGTTAGTTGTAAACTATTAAGGATTAGTTGTGAATCTTACCTAAAGAAATATTGTAACTCCCCCTTGAAAGTTTTTAAAACTGTAAATATCCCAAAAAATTAACAAAAAACCCTTAACAGTTATACTCTAACCTTAACAACCAATGGGTAAACCTAACCACAAATGGGTAATGTTACGACCAAAGTTCAAAATTAACGTTTTTCTATAAACTTAACAATTATGCTATGAACTTAACATATAATGAGTAAATTAAAGTTAACATCAAATAGGTAAGATTCACACTAATACTTTATAATTCATACTCAACTCATACAATTATAAGTTTGTGTAACTTTAATGTTTACATACACATAACTATACAGTGAAATCTCCATGATGTTTTCTCTGCACATGACTTATTATTATCATAGTCCAAGAAATCACATCTCTCTTTGGCATTTCGTCAAACACTTTACAAGCAATCTCCAAGCCACCATATATCATATACACATTTAACATACTACTCTAAGAAACCAAATCTCACTTATCCGTTTCAATAAAAAATAAATTGGGAAAACTCCAATCTACCACTAAGAAGTGAATCACATAATCTAATCATGAGATTTGTATAAGAGAAATGGTGGAGGAAAGAGGAGAGGAGGTCATAGTAGTTTTGAGAAGATGGGTTTGCTTGGTGCAAAGATCAGCAGTGGAGTTCGCCACACTGAGGGGAGGGAGAGGGAGTTCGACAAAGAAGATGACGGTCTCGGCCATCTTACTACAGAGTTCTGCTGAGAAAAGAAGGCGGTCAATGGAGGAGAAGATGGCATCAAGCTAAGAGGAGGAGATGTTGTCGTCACTATTAGAGTTAAACTAATTGAGGATGTGCTCGAGTTAGTGGTGGCGAAGAGGAAGGAGGCGATTGAAGAGGGGGAAGAGATTGCAATTATGAGGTGTAAAGTGGGATTATTTTGGATTTTTCCCTCTCTTCTTAGTTGCTATATTATTGGGGTGATACACATTTTAGCAATGTATTTAGGACTTTCACACAATGGAAATTATACAAGGGACTAGGTCATATGAAATTTTACTGTTGGGGCTTTATACAAATTTTCCATGATTCATTGATACTTGTCCTAGTTATTGGAGATGTTCTTTGTTTCTATGATTTTTTTCCCTTTCCATAGAAGTTTTCTCATAAAAAATCCTTCAATTTATGATAGATGAAAATGAAGTTGCAAATGTTAATAGAGGAATCAAATTGGTGAATATATATCTTAGTCTACAACTTTATAATTAAGAAAGATAAATGGACTTACATTCTATAGAGAAAAGAAACTTGCAACAAATGCTAGAACAATTTGGTTGAAGGAAAAGCAGCATATTTCAAAAAAAATAGAAATAATTCCATCTTATAAAAAGTCTTTTTAAATCCAAAATAAATCATTAACACCAAAGTTCTTTATATGGTAAAATTTTGTAACTTTTGCTTAATAATTTTCAACCAAACACTAAAATATTTGCAAATACATCTCCTAATATATCCAAACATTGAATTTGAAGTTAATTTCCTCAACTAATATTGAATTCAACATTTGTTGCTACATTATTTGTTACAATTTATTTTGGGGAAATTGTGTCGAGGCCTCAAAAGTAGGGACTCCATGTGACCCGGCCCTTTGTATTTTGACCCATGTGGATCAGCCTTAAATATACACCGTATTTGTGTTTAGGCCCCAAAGTAGCATATTTTAAAAAAAAGCCTAGCGAAAGTTACGAATGTACCTTTGATAGGACTAAATTCGGTTTCTGCGCCCCTCCCTACTCAAGTACCCTCTCTCTCTTCTACCGCTGAGGAGCCACCAAAATTTTTAAACTCAAAAAACTCGTCGGATTTCAAACTTGAGTAGGGTTTTAGCCGGAAAAATGTCGTCTAGGGAAGCAGAATCCGTTAACAACTACGAAATCGTTCATCGCGATGAGTTGAAGGACAAAAACGGTTTATCTTGGCTTGGCAGCACGAAGGAAGCCACTCAAACCCTTATGGACATGCAAAGGCAGGTAGTAGAATGGCAAGATCGAAAAAGAAGAACAGCAATTGCTAGCTATTCCAACGAACCCAACCCAAAAAAGCAGTAAGTGCATGTTATCCAATATTTAGGGATTCGACGTAATTTTCCCTAATTTGAGTTCATCTTAAACAATGCTAGGTTTTAAAACAATTCATGTTAGTTCTAGATTGAGTCCATGTTAGTTCTATAACATATCGTGTTAGTTCTATTAGAAGCCCGTTTGTGTTAGGTCTAATTTCAGTTCACGTTAGGTCTAATTGAACTTGAATATTTGATTTTATTTAGAGAAAAAAAGTTGCTGATGCTGATGCGGTTTAATCAATAAGGCTAATAGCCAATATTAGGGCTTATTGGGTATTTATGAAGCGTATTGCCCTAAAGATTCGTCAGTGGCATAGGGATGTATATCGCGGAGCTATGTTTGAGCACTATATATTTTTGGAGCTCTTGTGCCTGATCGCCCCACACTTGAGCTGCTGCTGAGCTATTATGATAATGATAATAACACATTTTCTATCATTGATTCAAAAACTAGGGGAATGAAAAGTGTTAAATTTGATTTAGAATGGGTCTATAACCATACTTTCTTCCCTGTTGAAGGGGAAGTCCTAAATATCAATCGGGACTCCAAAAACAGAATCTGGGTGGAATACTTCACTAATCTTTTCAAATCTGAAGTGGGGAAGAAGTTAAAAAAAGGCACCAATCACCCATCAAAAATACCTCGAATGGCAACTGGAAAGGCTTGTGGAATCTTCAGAAAAGAAGGATATCCAAGACTTTGTTCTGCTGTAAATTCTGTATCAATGCTCTATAATATGGTGCCCTAGAAGCGGGGAAGGTATTCCTAGACCTGTTCTCAAGTACTTGGATAGCATTGAGAGGGTCAAAGGAATTACATGAGCTCAATTCTTTCATGCAGAATTTGTTAGAGGCATTGGAGTTGCATTAGAGGGCAAGAAGTAGCCATGTGTTACATATGTCCTAGGTTGCATATCACTATTATGTGTATGTTCCACGTTTTACTTACTTTGGTTCATTCTAGTTCTAATTGGATCCATGTTAGTTCTAATTTATATCATGTTAGTTCTATCTGCACTCATGTTAGTTCTAATTGTATTCATGTTAGTTCTATTTTTCAGGTGTGTTAGTTCTGATTTATATCATGTTAGTTTTAGTTGTATTCATGTTAGTTCTATTTGTAGTTGTATTAGTTCTAATTTATATCATGTTAGTTCTAGTTGTATTCATGTTAGGTCTATTTGTAGTTGTATTAGTTCTAATTGGAGTCATGTTAGTTCTATTTTCATACCATTTTAGTTCTAACTTTACACGATGTTAAACCTCACCTAATTCATGTTAATCATATTTTTTGTTCATACTAGGTCTACCTGGAGCCATGTTAGTTCTATTGCAGCTTATTTTAGTTCTATTGCAGCTCATGTTAATTCTAATTAGTGTCATGTTAGTTTTAATGCAGTATCTATTAGTACTAATTAGAGTAATGTTAGTTCTATTACAACTCATATTAGTTCTATCGTAGCTCATGTTAGTTCTACTTAATGTTCATGTTAGTTCTAATAGAGATCATGTTAGTTCTAATTAGAGTCATGTTAGTTCTATCACAGCTCATGTTAGTTCTAGTTTGAATGCTTATTGTATTTGTTACAGCTTTGGTACTACGAGATGACGGGCATAAAGAAATATGCTTATGTCGACAGCTCCAGACCTCCAATGACAAATTAGCATCAAAGGATGTGAAAGTCTCATCAATGAAGGTGAGGACAATTACATCAAAGGCTAAGGCAGCCTCAATAACTTCTGTCTATAACCCTATTGTGGAAGTTGGGCCTATTCTTTCAAATGTATATGCACTTCCTACAGTACTGAGGGAGGAAGGAGTGCATCATAAGCCTAAGGCAGAGAGGAAGGCGAAGGAGGATGAAGCTAAGAAGAACTATGCAATAGGCTATGTAAGTATCATGTTAAGTCTAACTTATTTCACGTTAACTATAAATAATATTCATGTTATGCTTAATCCTAATTTATAATATAATCTCTTAATAATCCTAGATCATGGCAAAGCATAATGACACTACTTTTGAAGATGAAGAGGAGGTGAAGGCTCTACCAATTGAGCAGCAACTTACTTTTTGGAGAAATTCTACTAAATTTTTCGAACGACTACTATTTGCCACAAAACAGAGCAAGAGTACATATTATAAAGAATTTATGATTAAGATCAATAGTCTAAACAGAATAGTTGAACAATTTGGAAGAAGTTATGAGGTTATAGACCCGGTAATGTTGTAGGCAAATATTAAACAGAAAATTTAAAAAAATATTAAGTTGAAGCCATGAGTAGCTGAGGAGGAACAACATTCTAAATCTAGTAGAGTACATAAGGAAGACCCCATCATGCAATAAGATGAGGAGAATATGGATAAAAAAGAGGAGAATAAAGATAGGGAATATGAGGAGAATGTAGATAGAGAAGAGGAGAATGTGGATAATAAAGAGGAGAATGTATATAAGGAAGAGGAGAATGTAGATAGGGAAGAGGAGAAGAATGTGGATAATATAGAGAAGAACGTATATAAGGAAGATGAGAATGTAGATAAGGAAGAGGAGAATGTAGATAACAAAGGTGTAGAGATTCATCATGTAGACAGTAAAGTTGTAGAGGAGTTGGAAGCCCAGGGGGAAGAGGAGAATATGGATAATAAAGAGGAGGATGTATATAAAGAAGAGGAGAATGTAGATAGGGAAGAGGAGAAGAATGTAGATAATAAAGAGGAGAATGTATATAAGGAAGAGGAGAATGTAGATAGGGAAGCAGAGGAGAATGTAGATAACAAAGGTGTAGAGATTCATCATGTAGACAGTAAAGTTGTAGAGGAGTTGGAAGACCAGGGGGAGAGGAGAATGTAGATATTACACATCAGGTGGACAAAATTGTAGATAATTTTACGAGTTCTGTACAATAGGAGAATGATAAAGCAGCCATAAAAATGTTATTGTCATGCAAAGTTAGGCCACCAAACAGAAGGGATGTGAAGAGGTATAAACACATTACGACCCCATACACAGAGGGAAAGAAAAAGTAAACAAGTTACTATATATATATTTTTAAGCCTTGAACATGTACATACAGTTGACAAAGTTACCTGTTTTTACCCCGGCAACCAAGAAGCCAATTGGGATGTGTTGAGTCTGAAGCTAATGACAAAGGAGGAAGAGGATCTATTGGTCAAGCTAAATGCAGGGATCCCAGAACATAAAGGGTTTAACAACGCATTCTTGATAGCAGGAGTACTTTTGTATATAATTTTAGGATGCCAACTACAGTACCATCCGGGCTTGACATAGCCGAAAATAATTGCCTATCAAAATTTTGCTCCCAAAAGTATCATAAGTTTCAATTGACTATTTATATGTTAATTCGCTATCAGTTAGTCCTAATTCATGTGGTACACAATTTTTCAGGAATTATGATGTTATCAAAATAGCTAACAACAGTTTGAACAGAGAAGAGTTGTTGTATTTGCTTCATGGTTGCCAGCTTGATGACAATATTAGATTATATAAGCTTAATAATTGAAGGTGTCTTGTTTATATTGAATTTTAATTTTTCATTGATGTTACAGATGAAAGAAGCAGTGTTGGACACGGTTCAGATAGATGCATATAACAAAAAATTTGGAGTCGTCTCAGTGTTCTTTCTTGTAAGTACATGTTAGGTCTAAATTAACGTGTTAGTTCTAGCTGAAATGCATGCTATTTCTATCTGGGGTGCATGTTAATTCTAATGGAGTTGCTGTTACTTTTAATTGAATTCGTGTTAGTTCTAATGGAGTACATGTTAGTTCTAGTTGAGTTCCTGTTATTTCTAATGTATTTCATGTTAGGTCTATCATCCCTCATGCATAATCCTAGATTCTTCCTTTTAATTTCAACCCATACATTATTTGGTTTGTAGCACTCACTCTATAGATAAGAGCCGGACAATTATATGCTATTTTTATCATATATTGAAAAATATACCGCTATCCGCATAGAGCATCTGTTGATCCCTATGGTCAGGGACGGTCAATAGTATCTGGTGGAGGTTGATTTGAAAAAAAAGTCATCAAACATTACAGTTCTACTAGTCATGATGCTTGGTTAGATCCTGTTAATAAAATCATAAACTATTTTGATCACCAGCAAGCTGATTTTGTTAGTGCAAGGGTGCGGAGAGAATTTAAATATAAATCTATCAAATGCGAGCAACAAAGAGGGATGTTAGTTCTAATGTTTTAATTGTTTGTCTAGAGATACAACAGAAAAAACTAGCATACACATTCTATGTTGCAGCTATGACTATGGCATGTTAGTCTACCTCTTTATGCAAGCAATAATTGAAGGTCGCTCGACATTACACGTGATGCCTCCGGACGATATCCTTAAAGCTATGCGAGCAAGACTTGCCGCACAATTATTAATTGTTAGTTGTGAACAAAGATATAAAGACGGATCATCGTTTAGTGATGAATGACATGTTTATACAAATACAATAATGTATGTATATTTAATTAGAAATGTATATTTTATAGTTTTTGTTAGCTCTAATTGATATCCTGTTAAGTCTATCGCATTTCTGTGCAGCTCTAGTTGAGCATTATTTCTAGTGGACTACATGTTAGATCTAATCGAGATCCTGTTAGTTCTATCTCATTTCTTGTTAGATCTAGTCGAGCATTAGTTCTAGTGGACAACGTGTTAGATCTAGTCGAGATTCTGCTAGTTCTATCTCATTTCTTGATAGGTCTAACTTCGCGTTAGTTCTAATAGAGTAAGTGTTAGCTCCAGTTGAGATTAAGTTAGTTCTACCTTATTTCGTGTTAGTTCTATTGCAGTTCTTGTTAGTCCTAGTGGTTCTCGTGTTAGCTCTAGCTGATTTCGTATTAGTTCTACTTCCAGCTCGAGTTAGTTCTAGTAGAAGTGTTGGTTCTAGTGGTTATGTTAATTTTATTGTAGCTCATGTTAGTTCTAGTGGTTTTCGTGTTAGCTCTAGCTGATTTCGTATTAGTTCTACTTCCAACTAGAGTTAGTTCTAATATAAGTGCTGGTTTTAGTGGCTATGTTGGTTCTATTTTAGTTCTTGTTAGTTCTAGTGATTCTCGTGTTAGCTCTAGCTGATTTTGTGTTAGTTCTACTTCTAGCAAGAGTTAGTTCTAGTAGAAGTGTTGGTTTTAGTGGCTATGTTAGTTCTATTACAGCTCATGTTAGTTCTAGTGATTCTCGTGTTAGCTCTAGTTGATTCCGTGTTAGTTCTACTTCCAACTAGAATTAGTTCTAATATAAGTGCTGGTTCTAGTGACAATGTTAGTTCTATTGTAGTTCTTATTAGTTCTAGTGGTTCTCGTGTTAGTTTTAGTTAATTTCGTGTTAGTTCTACTTCCAACTCATACTGGTTCTGCTAGAAGTGTTGGTTCTAATGGCTATATTAGTTCTACTGTAGCTCATGTTAGTTCTAGTGGTTCTCGTGTTAGCTCTAGTTGATTCCATGTTAGTTCTACTTCCAACTATAGTTAGTTCTAATATAAGTGTTGATTCTAGTGGCTATGTTAGTTCTATTGCAGTTCTTATTAGTTCTAGTTGTTCTCGTGTTAGCTCTAGCTAATTTCGTGCTAGTTTTACTTTCAACTCGTGTTGGTTCTGCTAGAAGTGTTGGTTCTAGTGGCAATGGCTATGTTAGTTCTATTGCAACTCATGTTAGTTCTAGTGATTCTCGTGTTAGCTCAAGCTAATTTTGTATCAGTTCTAATACTTGTAATATTTCATCTAGTGGAGATGGTGTTAATTCTCATTTAACATGAATATACTTACAACATTAAACAAAACATAGTAGTTTGTAAATATACAAGCAAAATAATTAACAACATTCTAAACACTTAATCATCAATAGTTTTATTACATGTTTTATGATTATGACCTTCCATATGACATCAAGAGCATTTAAGTGGTCGGGTGTAAACAGTTATATTGTTGATATGCCTAGTTTTATTTCTCCCTTTCCCTTTTGTTATTAGTGGTGGTAGGATCGGTATCTCATCACATGGTATGCTACGCTTCTCGTAATCAGGGATAGGGTAGAGGATTAGCTCGTATCTCTTTTTAAAAGCTTCAACCGTCATAAACCAGTCACAAAATTGCTAAACATCCCTCTTCATAAACATAATGGTTGTGCATGCATGTTTGCAAGGGATACGAGTTACATCCCACGAATGACACGTGTATGTTTTTTGGTCAAGATGCACTTGACAAGTTCTATAGGATTTTACCTCAAATAATCCTCCATGGGATTGACGCACATTCAATAAACACTCATTTTCCATGTTCTCTTTGAGGACAAGCTCAGCTTTAGGACAAAGAAATTGATTCCAATTTTCAGCCATGACACGTCACTCATGCATGCGAATCATAATCTGTTTACGTATGTACTCTACTAGTTGTAGTATTTGTAGAAGTCTAGCCTCATGTATCTTCTTGTTGAATGACTCTGCAATATTTGATGTAAGGTGACCATATCTAAAACATAACAAGGAATTCATCACAATTTCTTGTTAGTTCTACTGAGTAGGCATTCATGTCTAATTTCATTATGCAAACGACTTAATTAAAATAAGAAATGAAATAGCTTATAACTTACCTAATTCTAAGAAAAAACACATTTGCTAAATTCTCTGGAGCGTAGTTCATTACAATATTATATGCTCTTTCGTCAATCAGTCTAATGTTGTCCATATAATCATTCCATTCTGCTTTAGTATATTTATAACAAGCAGATTGAAACAGGTTCCCCAAAATCTGTGTATCCTTTGCCTTTAGTCCTAAGTCCTTCAAATTTGTCCCGAAATTCTCAACTAGATGTAGAACACATCTAGAGTGTATAGCATCTGGAAAAAATTTTCTAACTGCTTCTCTGATCCCCTTATTCGTATATGATATTATAACTAGCTTGTGTGGAGGGTTATCTAGATCTAGCCTTTCATAGATAATAGACTACAAACCTATAAAGAGTTGTAATTAACATACACGAAGTTAGAGTTAACAAAAAATGAGTTAGAACTAACATGAGAAGTAATAGAACTAACAGGACTCAAGTTAAAACTAATCTTGTAAGAACCACTTCCAGTTAATATTATTTTCCTGATCGCATAGGCTAATGGAAATATCCCCTGATTTCCATCGTATGCTACGGTGTTGAGGAGTATACCTTTGAATCGATCTTTCAGAAAGATACCATCTAAAAATATAAGTGGTCTACATCCATGCAAAAAAACCATTTATACAGGCGGCATAGCAGATGAATAGCCTTGTAAACCTCCCCTCATGTTGTTCAACATGAATATTGCTACTTGGGTTTATCTTCTTAACATTTTCTACATACCTAAAAATTTAAAGATTAAGTGTTAGGATTAACATTAACAAAATTAGTATAAACAGCGTAACATAAATGAAATTAGTTTATATATGGTAGATATTATCTTTTACCATCGTAATTGATCATAGGGCTCATGAGCATCACCATATAATTGCTCTTATGCTCTATCTTCACCCCACCATATCTTACTATAACCGACCCTAAGCCTATACGAACTTAAAAAACTCCTTTTGTATGTTAATAGGTCGTATATCAGGTCGGACCTTTAACGTGGGTTGTAATTGGGTCGCAATGAATTGTCGAAAGGCCCTAGATTGACCTGCATTATTGCCATGCTTCCCACAAGTGTGATTGTCCACAAACCTTTTGATTTCAAATCTATTTTATTTTTAGGTGGAGAGGCAAATAACATCCACGAGCAACTTTTGGCTTCCTTAAATCGACAATAAACTCGAATACGCTTCGGTTCATTCTTTCTAAACAAGTACTCGAATTTTTTTGCCATGAAATAGTATAGCAAAGCCAATCTCAATTCTTTCGCACTTTTAAATCATTGTTCCTCACCGGTTAAAGCAGTGTGCCACCAAGCAAGAATCCTCTGATTTTCTAATCATATCATCAATCATCAAAACATTATCTCTGGAAGGATTATCATTAGGAATCCAATCTAAAACACATGAGGACGTCGACAATGGCGGATCACAGTCTATATTTTTTGAGTTCAAACTGCTAGAAACGTTGCAAATATTAAGAACATAAACAAATAATCATAAACTACACAAATAGTAACATCAATAAATAACACCAATCAGAAAAAAAAGAAAAAGAAGAAACAACAACTGTTTGTGTTACAACTAGCATGAAATCCATTCGAACTAACAAGAACTCGATTAGAACTAACATGAAATCAATTAGAACTAACATATTTGACCTAACATGGAACTGGAGCTAGAACTAACAATAAATCGATTAGAACTAACAAAATATCAATTAGAACTAAAAAATATCAATTAGAACTAAAAAATATCAATTAGAACTAACAAGAAAACTATTAGAGCTAACAAGAAATCGATTAGAACTAACATATTTGACCTAACATGGAACTAGAACTAGAACTAACAATAAATCGATTAGAACTAACAAAAAATCGATTAGAACTAACATATTTAACCTAACATAGAACTGGAACTAGAACTAGAACTCACAAGAAATGGATTAGAATTAACAAGAAAACGATTAGAACTCACAAGAAATCGATTAGAACTAACATATTTGACCTAAAATGAAACTGGAACTATAACTAACAAGAAATTGATTAGAACTAACAAGAAATCGATTAGAATTTAATATTTGACCTAAGATGGAACTGGAACTAGAATGAACAAGAAAAACGATTAGAACTGACATGAAATCGATTACAGCTAACATAGAACTAACACGGAACTAAGAACTAACATTAACTGATTTTACACTTAACATCATAAATATTGATCTTAGCATCAAAAAATCCAATAACCTACATTTCTTGTCGAACGTGCTCGTTTTTTTGGATATTTGAAAAATCCTCTATTTCTTTAAAAGCTTGCATGTGAACCTCTTTCAAACCAATATTGTGGTAATGCTCCACCATAGATGATAGATCATCTTCGTTCTCAATAGGAAATTTGAAGCTTCCATTTGTTTTATCTTTGTATAACAAAGTTAATGAATCATATGGAAGATCTAACCACTCTGACACATCAAATTTGAGATCCAAGATGGTGATTGAAGAGTTAGTTTTTAAGAATACTGCTTTATCACCTGGAGAGACAATGCAAATGATGTCCTTTCCAACCATTATAAAGGGAAGGTAAGAATAATGGATCGAATTTTAGGATAAAGAGGAGTAATAGAGAGAGTAATGGAGAGAATTTTCGGCTGATGAAGAGTAATGGAGAACTTATTGCTCATGATAGAGTAAAAAAAGGGGGAAATTTCCCTCCATTTCTTACATTAGATCGCATTAATAGGATATGACTTTCAAAGCTTTTGGGGATGAGGCACCTGGGGAAGAAGGAGAAGGGCAATTTTGAGTTTTTTTTAAAATACAATCTTTTTTAGTATACTGCTGATGTGGAGGGACCTTGAAATATTAAACGGTACTTTTTGGGGCTGATCCACATGGGCCAAAATACAAGGGACCAGATCACAAGGGGTCCTTACTTTTGGGGTCTCGACACAATTTTCCCATTTATTTTTGCAACAAATCAAACAGCTTCATAAATGGGAACAAAAGCATTACTGTTACCTGACAAGTGGCTCAAGCGTTAGATGTTTGGAACTTTGGACTAAGAGGTCCAATCAACAGGTAAATATTAATTTGAAGGGTATTGCATAGCTCATGCTATTTACATGGGCCCAGGATGACATTTGTGGGAAGGAGTTGAAGCTCCTCACAAGTGCACAAATATGTGGCGGTGGCCCTCTAATAGTATTGTGTGCTCCCTTATGGTAGAAGAACTTAGACTTTGAATCTTGTTCCTTAGTTATTAGAAATTCTTGAATTTTAGACCTTGTTCCTGACACCTGACTAATCTAGCTAAGGTTCCACATCACCCAAAAAAAGTGGTTGTCATGATGCTAATTAAATATATAATTTTTTTATCTACACTAGTAGAAAAACGACCAAACTAGACGGAATTTTCCGTATAGGTTGCTACATTTCCCGTCTAGGTTGAGCAACCTAGATAGAGTTCCATCTAGGTTAAACCATCTAGGTTGATTCCGTCTAGGTTGAGGCAAACTAGACGGAATTCCGTCAAGATTGACCAAACTAGACGGAAAGCAACCAAGACAAAATATGAATACCATCTAGGTTGCAACCTAGACAGATTTCCGTCTAGGTTACCAACCTAAACGGAAATCCGTCTAGGAAAGCAACCTAGATGGAAATCCGTCTAGGTTGGTAACCTAGATGAAATTCAGTCTAGGTTGCAATAATGACAACCTAGAAAGAATTTCGTCTAGGTTGGATCAGCCTAGACGGTTATTCCGTCTAGATTGCTATTTTTTAGCAAAAATGAATTATTTGAAATTATCAATTCCATGTACATTTAATTACAATTACATTATACGTATTTATTTACATCAATCCAAATATAATCAAAATTCATAACAAGTCCATCCATAACCAAATATAATCAGATCCAACCATCTTTTTCAAAATACAGTTGCAATAATCTCATTCAATAAATATATCCAACAACATATACACTAGCAATACACATGGATAAGATAGAGTACATGACATAAATAAAAGTAGAGTGCTATAACAAATAAAAAACTATTTATTGCATTAAAAAATAAAAAACCCTCAGATATCATCGTTGTCAGTAGCATCTCTATTCCTCGTACGAGGACGGGTGCTACTCCCTTAAATATCTCTAGTCTGAAGGTCCAATTAAATAATAATTATGTGGTGTTTGATAACATATTAAACAAAAATAATTTTATAAATATAAAGAAAAATAAGATACCTGAGCGCTGCTCTGTTCAGCGTCGGAGTTATCGACACCCGAGCTTATGAGCTGTATGATACCACCATACATGCTATAGGGAATCACACCGCCTAAATATTCTACAACATAAGCCATGACATCTTCAATCGAGTTGGCCCTCCTTGCTATGTTGCTCATCTCATTAGTCACCTGAATATGCAGATATGGGTCAATCTTGTGAAGTAAATGCACAGAGATACGTAGGACAAATAGCATAGTCTGGAAACTGCTTAGGGATGCTCTCATTGTTCTAGATGGCATGGAGGATGCTGTAATTGATCTTATGCTTATCCCTGGTGAAGCTCCAACACCATGATGAGGATATCTTCCTCTCATATTATTAGGGAGAAATAAATATTAGATTTTTCTCTCGAATTTAATAATGTTAAACAAATATAAATAGGAACATAGTATTCAAATTAATTCAATTTTTTACCATTCCTACCTATTATGTCCTATCAGGTTCTGAGTAAGAGTGATGTTATCCTCTGCAAAAAACATGTGAGGGTCCGGCTCGCCCTGTTCTTCCTCCTGCGACATGTATACTGTTGCAGCCTCCTTGGTTGCAGTCTCAAAACCCTTCTAAAGCACAAATATAATTTTACAAATATCAAATTGGTTGCAGCTTCATTATAATAATTATAAAAGGTAAATACCAAATTGACTTACTTGCAAATTTGTTTACTACTAGGCCAATGTGTTAGATTATTCACATGTCATATATTCCTCTGTAAATACCATATTATTCGTGTTCTTGTTTTCTTGTAATATTATCAACGAAATAGAGTAAATAATACTAATTAAGTTATATATAAGTCTCACCACCAACTCGAGATTTGCCTTGATCTTATCCTGATTCTTGTCCTCACCCCTATATCGATCACGGAAAGTACCATATGCCGCCATTTGCCTTGATTTCCCTTGTCATATTATAAATTTATGAGATTTCATAGTCATACTAAGTATTAAGATCATTTAAAGCTTTAAATGACATATACTGTATCCCAACAATAATCATCCTCCAGGTTGGCATAGGAGTGTGCATCCAAGTGGTGGTCATGCATCTTCTTCCTTCTATTCTCTGATACCTTTGTTGATATATTCTTTAAAAAAATATTTTAGTAAATATGTCTTAATTTACCATCATCTACTCGATCTTCCTTGTGCCACCTCATGTTCTTCGTCGTGTCCTTGTTCATGTACAATCATCGCAATCTAGGAGCTGATGAAAAATGTCGAAGCACATTCGCTAAAATTTTCTTCTGTGTTACCCATGTCTTCGTTGTAATCCTTGTTGAAGATATGTGCGTTGCTTCCACCTAGAAACTCCACATGTCGGACACTCTTGAAGGTCTTTATTGGCTTTATGGTACAAACTATAATCATTCGGACATGCATCAATCTTATTATAATCAAGACCTAGAGACGAGACAATCTTCTCAGCCTGATAAGTTGTTTGGGGTATGCTATTTTCTCCTCCACGAATTACCATTTGAAGCAAATCAAGAAGCATTTCAAAATAATTATCTGACATACCGCTAAGTATTCTAATATGTAGGAGTTTCAGCATAAATGAAAATGTGGAGTACTCGGTACATCCCTCATATAAGTCATTTTCACTATCTTCTAGTAGCTCTATTATTCGCTTTATTTCTGCGGAGGAATGCATATCATCAGTATTTTTGGCACTTTCGACATCTCCTACCTCTTTAGCTTCAACTTCGATATCATCTTCACTTTTATCTCCGATATCATCCTCGACATTATCATCAACATCATATTCTGTAGGTCGAGAAAAAATACCATTCAACAATTTTTCTGTGTCATCTATCCGTAGGCCACTAGACGTACCAATATGCACATTTGGATCCTCATCTTCAGTGATACATTCCCCATGATATGACCAATATTTATATTTTTTATCAAAACCTAATTTCATTAGGTGGATATGTATATCATTTCTATTCAGGTGCTTTATATTCCTACACCTATAATAAGGATAATACATAACACTGCTTTTTAAATTTCTCAGATTTATTTTAGCATAATGCATAAAGGCATCACATCCCTCCTTGTATTGCATGTCATAAAATCTATAAAGCTGTGGGATATCTATCCATGATTTGTTAGGAATTATCCTCATCTATAAATTATATATAATTATTAACTATGATTAATCTCACAACTACTAGTACATTCATGACTCTTATACATACAACACGCATCAAACATACGTTCATATATCATTTAACAATATGAATATTTTTCTACATAAAATATATCTCAAATGTATGTAAAAACTAATTACACCAATCTAACGGCTGTCATAGGAAGACTTCTATCCATTAAGAATACAGTAGTGCTTACATCCAACTTCATATACTTTGTATATTTTTATTTCTTTAAAATTTTGGCAGCATCTACCCGTTGTTCTCCATGTACACTGTGTAGATATTATTATGTGTATCAGTAATAGCTCAAAACACAGAACAACATATACTTATTGTACATGGAGAACAATGAATACGTGCTGTCCAAACTTTCAAGAATTAAAATATACAAAATATACAAAGTTGGATGTATGCACTACTTTATTCCTAACCCGTCCGAGAAGGACAGATCCAATAATTTTGAATTTTGGTCTAATTCTTTATTCGTATAATATAAAATAAATAATCATTTTTGGGAGAAAACTTCGTCTCCTACCCGAATATGAGTCGTCTATCTTATATTATAAGTCCAAAAAATTAGATGTAATTATTGGACGGAAGTCTAGGGATAACATTATTTTTTTTATTCACCTAAATTGGATTATAACACATTATTAAAGATTATAATGTGTTATATATCACTCTACTTTTAAAAAAATTATTTCACATATTTTCACATCACAAACTTAAATAATCACACCTACTTAAAGTTTTTACATCATAATTAGGAGTGATGGACTATCATGAATGGGGTATTTTTTTACATCATAATATATAAATTTTAAACTAAATTCAGAAATAAACAATATAAAAATTAAAAAATTTTAAATTTTCATGAAAATCATACATTTCAAAGAGATGAGAGGCAGTTGTTGCAATCGGACTTAGAAATTTGCTGTAGGAATGACACCCGAGGAAAGCTAGGGTGTTTTCATTTTTTGTTAAATGAGGGCGGGGCGGGGGGCGAGGGCGGTAGTGGAAGGAGAGAGAGACAAGATAGAGGGCAGCATGGGGGGGGGGCGGCAAATGGGGGGGAAGATAGGTAGATAGCGCAGCATGGGGGTAGTGGCAGGGGAGATGGTAGGAGAGGGGTGGGTGCTGGGGTAGGGGATGCGCGGTGAGGAGGGTGCCATGGCTAAGAGGAGAGAGGGTAGGTAGAGAAATGGTTAGAGAGGGGGATTAGGGGCGCGAAAGGGGGGAGGCGGGGGGTGTAGGGGTAGGGGGACGACGGGCGAGGGGGGTGTGGCCGAGAGGAGAGAGGGTGGCGAAGAGAGGTAGCGAGATGGGCGGGGGAGGCTGAGGGGGAGCGCATGGGAGGAGGGAGAGCGACGAGGGGAGCAGAGGGAAGAGGAAGTGGGAAGAGAGGGGTGCGGGGGTAGGGTGGATGCGGGGCGTTAGGGAGTGCGGCTGAGAGGAGAGAGTGGGTAAGGATGGCGGGAACGTGACGAGATGAGAGAGCGGTAGCGGGTAGCGCGGCACGTAGAGATGGGCAGAAGATGAGTCAGAGAGAGAGAGAGAGCAGAGAGACCGGTGAGCGAGAGAGAGGAGAGGAGAGAGGGGAGGCGAGAGAGAGAGAGAGAGGCGGGAGAGGGAGACGGTGGGTGCGGGAGGAGGGGGCGGCAGAGGAAGATAGGCGTTTCTCGCGCGCCCTGTGCGAACGAAGATTGTGGCTGGGGGAGGAAGTGTATAGGTTCAGGGTTTTTTTTATTAAACACAACCTAGACGGAAATTCCGTCTAGGTTGCCAACGAATATAGAATCTCCGTCTAGGTTAATTTTTAATTTTTAAAAAATAAAAAAAAATTATTTCTAGTTTGGCATTCTAGATGAAACTTTTCGTCTAAATTGACTCAAACTAGACGGAATAACCTAGATGGAAATCTCTGTCAATGTTGCTCAAACTAGACAGAATTCAATATCGTCTAGGTTGTTCCGTCTAGTTTGCTCTTTTTTCTACTAGTGCTATGTGCATTACATTTGAAATAGAAAGTAATATATGTCATTTATGAGAATATTTTTGGCATGTCTTCCTCTCTTTTTAATTTTCCTGTGCTCTCATGATGCGTGCATAATATATTTTTATTAAAGAAGCATGTGATTTAGACTTTTAAGGGGAAAAAGAAGTTCAAAATAAATATGATAGATTACACATTCTTAGTTGATAAACATTAGGTGAAACTTCCAAAGTTCTCCCAAATAACCAAATGGATGTCCTAAAGGTTAAAGCTCATACTAAAGTACTTGTCATCCTCAAAACAAAACAAAACAAAACAAAAAAAGCAAAATCAATTGAGCCTTTTTCGAACACGAGGAAGTGAGTTTTGTGTTAGAAGGGCTTCCAGAGATAAAAGAGCAGTAAAAGCTCTTATAGTTTTTTTAGGAGGTATAGCTAAGAAGCCTTTCTAGAGCCTTATTTCATTCTGGTGTCTCGAACTTGCTTTGGAGCTGGGCATTCTCGGAAGTTGGAATCCTAATCCTCTGAGTCAGGGGCTACCCTTTTCTATTCTAGATATGGGAATAACAACAACAACAACAACAACAACAACAATAATAATAATAATAATAATAATAAATAATGTATGTAGAGTTAAAGAGGAGAAATGAAAGGGCATCACTTACCAACCTTACCATATATGATTACCATATATGACTAACTAGCGTCATATTCGTGTCATGCCGCATGGAACTTTTTTCTAACCCAAAAACAAATACTATATATAAAATAAATGTAATTTGGTGAATTTAACACACTCCCAAACAATGAGAGTATGTATGTATATAGATTACAATGAATCAATTACAATCAATCACATAATCTTTACAAACCTATATAAGGTAACCAGCTATTCTTGCTCTCCAACCTTTCCTCAATAGGTAGTTTCCTACTGTCCAATCCTTTCTCAATAGATTATTTCTTGCTATTAAATCTTTCCGGAATAGATTCTTTCTTTTTGTCAAATCTTTCCTCTGTATGCCCCCACACACTAAGCAAGAGGCAAACACACAATTTGAAGTCACAGAATCATTTAGTAGAAAGAGCCTTGGTGAGAACATCAACAATTTAATCTTGTGAGGATATGTAAAATATTGAAGATTACCCCGCTACAACTTTTCGCGAATAAAATAAAAATCTACTACGATATATTTGGACTACTTGTGACAAACTAAGTTAGATATCATATATGTAGCTGACAAATTATCACAATATAATAATAGAGAAAAAAGAAGAGCAACACGAAGTTCACATAGCAATTGTTGCAGCAAAATAATCTCGATTGTGGCTACAACAAGGGATCAGTATTCTACTTTAATACTTGACTGCGCCACTACATGCTACTTACAAGATGACCATCCATTAGGATTCACTTCAAAATAAATGTAATGCCGTTGAGTAGATCTACAGAAATTAGGATCCCTTCCTAATCTGCATCAGAATAAGTAGCTAGAGTGCAACTAGGAGAGGAGCGAATGAATAGACTATGATTATGAGTTTCTTTGAGATAACATAAAATGTGCTTCACCATCTTCTCATGCTCGAGAGTAGGTGAATGCAAAAACTAATGCACTAAATTCATCGTGTTTCAAGGAGTATCATTGTAGCATATTGAAGGGCCCGTGCAATGATGAGATATAGGCTAGGATTATCCATAGCTTCACCAGAGTGAAAATGTTGAGAGCCAATATTTGCAAGACTGGAGATAAGCTTTTAACCATCCTATGTCCACTCTCATTTCAAAACATCCAATATGTACTTTGACTATAGATCATCATATTTTATTACACTTTTGTAAACCCTTATTATCTATTTTATTTGAATAAATATATCAACTAATAATGAGTTTTTATCTTAATTTGTAGGTAATAGAGAATTAATAAATAAGAGCCTAAAATAACCAAATTCCCTCAATTTTTAACCATTTATTAAAGTCTAAGATCAAGACAAAAGGATGCCCAACAAGCCCAAGACATGAAAAAAAATCAGGTCAATAAAAGAATTAATTATTTTAGGGAACAATTAGTTAACCAACTAATGGGCCAATCGGTTAACCAATCGATTGGCCAATCCATTAGGTAATTGATCGACCACCCAATTGGTTCATAATAAAATTAGTTAATGATTGAGATTTACTTCTTGGAGCTTAAGACAAACTCCTTATGATTAAGATGATTTTTATATCTAAGTTTGAGAAAGTTTTTCCTATGATTACGATTAGAGAGTTATCTGAGAGTGTGATTAAGCTTAGATTTATCCACTTTACTCTTAAGAACAAAGCTAAGAAATGACTGTATAACTTACCCATAAATTCTATCTCAACTTAGGATGAATTTGTTATTGTTCTCTTAAAAAATCCTCCCAGTTTATAAAATGGTAAAACTTAGGAACAACATTCAAAATCTCAAGACTATCCCAGGGGAGTCGTTCTGAAAATATTTTGATAGGTTTAAAGATATTTTTATCTAATATCTTCATCATGGTCTAGAAAAGTATCAATTATGAAAAATTATCTATGAAGAATTGGATTATACTTTAAAGACATTATTAGAATCTATGTATCCATGGGATTTCATGTAGAAATATATTGATAAATCTTAGGAGTTTTTAAAAAATTTATCTGAGAAAACATACAGTAGAAATATTATCTATGAAGAATTAGATTATACCTTAAAGACATTCTTAGAATCTACGTATCCATAGGATTTCATGTAGAAATATATTGATAAAGCTTAGGAGTTTTTAAAAAATTTATCTGAGAAAACATACAGTAGAAATACTGAAAGAGTTTTATTAGTGCATCCAACCAAATCTAGCAGTCTTTCACTGGAATCAAACATAGCCTTTGAAGCAAAGATGGCTACAATCCTGCATAGATTAGAAGCCTCAAAAATCGAAGAATGAGCTCCAGCTCAAATCAATTTTATTTCTATTCAAGAATATCATAACTGCCTATCTCAAGCCTATGGTTCAACGTAATGTCCTCTCTTAGGAAACAACCAACCACTAGGTCTTGTGAACGTAGCATTCTAGCATCTTGAGAATAATCTATTTTCTCCAACTACAATCTGATCGAGTTGGACAAATTATCCTAGTTTTGCATGGAATTAGGAAAGCTTCTTTGGGAATTAAAATTTTACTCCTACTTCAACTCTATAATTTCTTAAAGAAAGCACAGTTTCATTCAAAACGCTGAATAATTTTCCACAATCCAATCCTATATACTAGAATCAGTCTCTTCAAATTAACTTATAAATCCTATTCTACCAAATTCTTATCATGAGAGACATTTAAGAGTTTTAGAGAAGGGTTTAGAATCCATGATCAAAACTTCTATCCAAACCACTAACATGTTGACTTAATCATTCAACACTATAAATTTTTTCATGTAGACAACCGGTTAATTGCTTAATTCCAACACTCAATCTATAGCTAGGTTAGAAATGTAACTTAGTCACCTAGCTAGTGTCATGAATGAAAAAGAGAAAGAAAAATTTTCAAGTCAACCTATTGCAAACCCTAGAGACACTGCATCTAGTCTAACTTACCTAGCTCAAGTGAATGCAATCCATACATTACGATTAGGGAAACATGTCTATAATCAAGTTAGAATATCTCTTGATCGATCTCCATCTTCTTCTTCTCCTGTTCAAAATACTATACATGAATAAACTCTTTCTTCGTCTGATAAATTACCTCCTTCCAATGACCACGAACCTAAAACTGAACCTGAACTTAATTTTGATAGTTTTAAGCCTGTTGCTCCCTTTTTAGGTAGACTCAGGCCTAAAAAACTCTCTCCATGTAGAGAAAATTCTAGAAACTTTAATTAGGTCAAAATCAACAATCCTCTCTTAGATGTCATCTAATAGATGTTGTTCTATGCAAAGTTTTTGAAGGATTTATATACTAAGAAAAGAACTACAAATATTCCCAAGAAAGTTTTTCTAGCTGCTAATATCAGTAACATACTATCAAAGCCCATGCATTTGAAACATAAAGATGTTGATTGTCCTACTTTTTTATGTGTCATAGGAACTACATTCATTATAAGATGCTTCTAGACTTAGGAGCTACTGTGAATCTTCTTCCATGTTTAGTCTATCAATAACTAGGAGTAGATGAATTAAAACCTACCAGATGTATCCTCCAATTAGCTAATAGATCTATAAAGATACCCAAGAGAAAGGTTGAGGATGTTTTAATTAAAGTCGAGGAGTTTACTTTTTCTATTGATTTTTTAGTATTGGAAACACAGCCTATTTTCAATCCTAAATGTTAGATACATGTCATTCTTGGAAGATCGTTCTTAGCAACTTTCGATGCTCCAATCAATTGTATAACTGGTTAAATGAAGTTGTCCTTTAGAAACATGATTATTGATCTTAATACTTTCAGTCTAAGGAACTAGCCGATTGATCCATCATATCAACTCTTAGAAGCGAACTACATATAGGAAATATTAAGTGAATAGTTAGAAGGGGGTGTGAGTTAGATTTTACTGACATGAGTTTTTTAGAGATCATTAATTAAGAAATCAAGCTTTTTGATGAAAAATTAAATTTTTAGAGAAGATGGACCAAGCAGCTCATTAGGTCTCAATCATGTACCCCAGTCTAGAGGAGATTTTATACGCTAATATTGAGTTATTTGAGGAGTTAGAAGAATATTTTGATCTCTGGTACAGTTCTGAACTTAACATTCCATTAGTGGAAATGAGCATCACACATTGATTTTGGTTCGACTAATTACTCCTTACCAAACTACCATAATATGCATTAAAAATCCTAAAAAGTATAGAATTCAAGCATATAATAGAGTTCATCATTTTACAATACTTTAAACTCCGCAGTAGATTTTTTAGCAAAAAGATAGGATTTGATGTAGAACTTAAGCTTTTTATTTTAAAACTTTTATTCTACATATTTACTATTTGTCTCATAATAATAAGAAAAAAATTATTCTTCTCTTGTTTTAGAGCTTCTTGCTCTTTTGAGGAAAAAATGAAAAAATGAAAAAAGAGAAAAAATAAAAAACAATAAAAAAATAAGGGAACTTTTTTTTGGCTGCATCCTCCTCATACCAAAGGTAATTGTACATTTTTACCAATATTCTAGGTTGACCGAACAAATGTAAGTGCTTATTTACTATCTGCTTTACTTTATGCATCATATAGTTTGAATCGAGTTTAATTTAAAGTTTAGTGTGGGGTGGGGACTAGTCATCTTTTCTCTTTATTTTACCATTTCTTCTTCTTTTTATTTGATATTTTCCTTTTTCTTTCCCTAAAAATAAATTTGTCAATTGCCAACTTGATAAAGTTAATTAATAATTGATTTACTTGATGAATTTTTAAACTTTTTAATTTTTAGCTAGTTTTATACTCAAGTTATCCTTTTATGATTACTCAAAAAATATTTAAGAAATTAATTTTCAAAATAGTATATTCCATCCTAGTCCTAACTTAGATTTTATTAGAAATAATAAAATTTTTGCATGCTTAATTTAGAGTTAAAAATAAATTTTCAAGTTCTTTTGATCTAAACATATATATACACACAAACATACATACAAAAAAATTTGCAAAGGAAAAGTGCGAAAAATGGGCACCAATAAAAACTCACTTGAACTCCAAGGTGACTCTATCTTACTAATCCTAAGTTGACAGAATAATTAAGTCTGAGGAGTATTTCTATACGTAATGACCTAATCCCAATTAAGTTAGGATCCATTAGCCCAAAACTCATTATAGGTCACTTAGAAGGCCTGATAAAATAAAATAAATTCACCAAGGTATAAAGAAATATATGTATATAGAAAAAAGGAAAAAAGAGAATTTCCTTTTATAAATTGTTATATTTATATATATGTTCTTAAAAAATAAATTGATCAAGAGATTTGAAAATTATTTAAAACAAAGAGCTAGCATGTAATTTTTAAAAAATTTAATTGAATGTCTAAGTTAGATTTGGTATTGTATAACTATAATTAAAACATTTTCTAAGAAATTAACTTTGGAGTTGTGCATAAAAATATTCTCTTAAGCATAAACTAACTCTAACTAGATTATTTAAAGATATCAAGTGAATTGATTATATATTGACTTCTATAAATTAGCAAGATGATCAAATTTTGTGGATATGTTCACTACAAACCCTCACGAGACTACAACTCGTTCTCTAGGGTAATCTAGGAGTACAAATGCTTGTTGCATGTGCTAAATACAGCTGTGATTCTGCAAAAGTAGGCTAGGATTTTTTCCTTCCCTTTTTATTTTTTTTTCTTTGCTAGAGGACTAGCTAAAGTCTAGGTGCGGGGGTAATTAATCATCATATTTTATTACACTTTTATACCCTTATTATCTATTTTATTTGAATAAATATATAGACTAATAATGAGTTATTATCTTAATTTACATATAATGTGGAATTAATGAATAAGAGCCCAAAAACAAAATTCTCTTAATTTTTTTACCATTTATTAAAGCGGTCACCTCAACGTCCTTTTGATTCAGATTTTGAAAAAATATTCAGCCCCAGACGCCTACTTAACACCGCCTCCTCGTAGTGCCATCAGCTGAGCGCAAATATGGAAGTGACACATCACTTCCCAAAAAGTTTCATAAATTTTAGGATGGGCTGCCCTTAAAATAGTGAGTTCCTCGGTCCTCGGGATGAACTCCTCATATGGTAACTCCCCAAACGGCAAGCTAGATACCTCATACATCTTATGAAGAGTGAAGCCCAGCTCTCGATGGATGTGAAGACAATACAAGTCTCTGGGTTATATCGCTCCAGCATGGCGAAAAGATTGTAATGGCTCTGTAAGATTCCATATCGGGTAGCCAATACTGGAATCCTAAGATCGGAGTGGGTAAGTTGCTCTCTCAGGTCCTCCAGAACAAAGTTCACCATGCGAGCCCATTATCCCATATCTGCAGATTATATCTAGCCGGGAGATCTAAACTCTTGTGTGGGAAATTCACCTTTTGCCACAATAAACTTTCGGATAAAAACATCAGCCGGATTGGCCGTGTCGATAACTAGATATTTCCACTGAACTTCACCAGGGCTTAGAGCCATCACCTGCTGATCATACCCTACTGGATGAACGTCCTGATGGGTGAGCACTCCAATGCGTGCCCCGTCTTTTTCTTTAACAAGATCCCAATCCATGTGTCTTGGGATAGAGGTGCATTAAAAATATGACAGCGGATACATTCGCTCCATGTTAGGTAGGAAAAGGTAGCGGTCATCAACCTTTCGGAGAATCCTATAGTTCCTATCATACAAAATCTCAGTGTCGATGTCGACAGAGTCTTCGAACAAGAATACCAGTTTCTTGAATTTCCTTCGGTCTACCATCTCGAGGTTAGTATCTGTGGCGATAGCCTAAAGAATTGATCGACTTGCATGAGTAATGACTTCCGTACAATCTTTACTTTGGCCTTGGAATACTGGGAGCTCCTGGTGAAGACTGAAGGTCACATTCCTATCCATACCCCCCTTCGTGACCAAAATGGTGCTGGAAAGTGAGAGGCTCATTGCAATAACGTACTAAAAAAAGATAACAGTTAGTATCTGAAAAGCAGATGAATTGAAAAAAGTCTAAAAGACTTAGGGGGTGTTTGGTTGCACAATTTTATAGAAAAGTTTTCTCAAAATGTCTAACAATGGCAATTCTGTAATTAAAATTTTTTTGTAGATTTCTGTAAACTGTGTTTGGTTCAAAAAATATACAAAAATATTTTCTGTAAAGTACAAAAAATACCAAAATTTATAGTAATCAATTTCTTCTTAAAATGGTTGGAAATCACCCAGAAATCTGACACCAAATTGATACTTTTCTATAAAAATTAACACTTTTCTATAAATTTAGGGGGTGTTTGGTTCAATCTCTATAAATTATAGGAAATCTTGCTATTTTTTATAAAGTTATGGGCTATTTTCTTGTTTTGAACCAAACAAACAAAGTAAAAAAACAAGAAAAATGGTACTTTTTGACTTCTCAAAAATTTTCATATAACTTTTTTAAGAAATACAAGGAAATCATATTTTGGGTGGAAATTATTTTCTATAATTTTTAGAAATTGAACCAAACACCCCCTCAGTTGAAAACGCAAGGATTCACCCCCGCGTTTCAAGTTCAAAACACGAGGGTCAACCCCGCGTTCCAAGTTCAAAACGTGAGGGTCAGCCCCGCGTTTTAACTAAAGAACGCGAGGGTCATCCCCGCGTTTCAAATCCAAAACGCAGAGGTCCATCCTCGCGTTCTAATGACAAAACACGAGCCTCACTCGACATTTACTATTCAAAACTTGTTAAAACAAGTTTTAAGCCCAAAATCTACCATTAAGAGGGGGGGTTCGTAATAGTCTTTTGTCCACCTGAGTAGAAGCACCGCCGGCGTCCTCAACCGCCAGCGCGCTTGAAGTCGCCTCGGCAACTTCCTAGGACTTAGAAGTGATCATCTTGGGTGCCATTAGTTGTTATCAGTGACTAAAAACTTATTGTTTTGAAGATTGAAAATCACAAAAGATTTTGAAGAAACGAGAACTTTCATTCAGAAATTGAGATGAAGATGAAAGAGTCGGTTGACTCTTGATTTAACCTACATCGGTCTACTTATAGGGCAGCCAGGCTATAAAATCAACACGAGATTTTAGGTAAGGATCCCACCTAAAATGCAAGGTTCGCATTCGAGTTAAGTCGGTTCAACTTCAAACACAAGGCCTACCATCGCGTTTCGGAAGACAAACACGAGGCTCACCTCCGCATTTCAAAAGACCAACATGAGGCTCACCTTCGCATTTTAAAAGACCAACGCGAGGTTCACCTCCACATTTAAAAGACCAACGTGAGGCTCACCTCCACGTTTCAGAAGATAAACGTAAGGATCACCACACTGTTTTAGAAGTAGGAGCATGACGCTCACTCTCATATGAGTTTTGTGTGGCAAACTCCTTTGACAAAGTGTTGTTATGTTAACAATACACCTCTAACAGTAAAAACCATCATCAAGTTAACACCACACATCTGATGATAAAATCAACTTATCAATTCTCATCAATAGGGCAATAAGTCCTAAAAAATCCCTTTTTGGCACATTAACATTATACCTCTGTCAAAATTCTTCAGTACTGTCCAGTTAACATCGCATCTCTGAACTGTACTAATCTCACAAACCTGATATGTTAACATTACATCTCTATCAATTTGATTTAACCAACCGGCTAACTTCATATCTCTAGTTGGTCACTCCTCTTTGGCATGTTTAACAAAACACCTTTGCTAAAATTCATCCGGACCTGTCAAGTTAAACATACACCGCTGACGATAAAATCAACTTATCAACTCTCTTCAATAGAGTAATAAGTCCACAAACTCTCATCGCGTTAACAATAGACCTCTATTGACGAAATCAACTTGCCAATCCTCTCCAATATGATGACAAGTCCACAAAATATCGTCAAGTAAACACTAGTCCTCTGATGATAAACTCAACTTATTGACTCTCTTCAATAGAGCAATAAGTCCTCAAAATTTTCATCAAGTTAATACCATACAACTGATGATAAAATCAACTTATTAATCCTCCATAATAGTATGATAAGTCCACAAATTGCTGTTATGTTAGCATCACACCTCTAGCAATCAAACCCCCATGAGCTTGTTAATTTTTAAAAGCATAGCAAGTGTTCATAAAAATCCTAAGTGAATTAAAATTTTCTAAAATTATCACATTCTAAGTGAGAATTCGTTCTAAGTTAACACTACACATTTGGCACTTTTAACTTTTTTTATTGTTTCAAGTTAAAATATAACACAGAAAGAGACAATGAAAAAACCAAAATATTATCACTTTTTATTCAAAATATTAAAGAGCGATACAAAATTGATTTGTTATTATTAAAAGAATGATACAAAATCAGGTTTGCGAGCCCATCAGTTTGATCAATGCGAGTCAAAACTTGACATCTGAAAGCTTCTTCTCATGAGCGGCTCGCATCGTCATTATAGCTTGTCTTCTGAGCTTGTCTTCATTCGGCACTGCAGAGACAACCTTCTTCTTGGTCTCCTCAAGGATATGCACCTCTTTGCAATAGTTTTCAAAAATTTCTACATTTTTAAGGGTGATTCTTTTTACGAGTGCTTCCTCCCTAGCAAGCAGAGCTTCTTTCTGAGCCAAATCCGCCTTTAGTTGCGCAATCGCTTCTCGAGTGGTCTGCATAGTTGTGACCGAAGTGGTTCACTTAGTTTGTGCTTGGTCGCGCTACTCCTGTAAGGATCTAATATGAGCCTCCCTCTTAACCAAGCCCTTCTGAATGACTTCCTGTTGACGTGTAGCTTCTCTTGGATATCAGAGAAAGTCGATTCAATTTGAGCCTCAAGATCGTTGCATTCAAGGTCATGTAATGCTTTTAGGTCTACTTCTAAGTGAGGAATACCCTCTAAACAACGTTCGATACATTGGGTGTCACCTAAACATTTGACGTTGTTCATAAGCAGGGTCTGAAAGACTCAAAGGTGCCCCATCCAGCGCTAACGATCTTGATCGTCTTCCTCATTATGCTCTCTAATTGCCCAACAAAAATTCCAAACAAGTCAACAACATCCACTAGGCTTAGAGAAGTGGTGGGAGATGGTAATAAGACTCCCGGAGTTGTAGAGCTTGGTAGAAGAATGGCAGGCGATTTCGGTGAAGCGGCAAGAGATGGCATTAAAGGAGTTTGATGTTCCGACGAAGGAGTTTCTGCTCTAAGCTCTTCAATTCCTGGTGTTGGGGATCCTGTACATGAAAAGTCATTAAAACACATAGGAAGAGCTTGTCAAATTTTGAAATGAATGACACTTACCTGCGGGAGTGAGAGCAATATAAGCCGATGCTTTGTTGGAAGTGACTGCCGGTGGTTCATCAATATCAATATCAGCGTAGTCCTCCCAAGAAGAAGGGGTCCCCTATGAGGTCTTCTCATCGTCCTGTGCTGCAGAAGATTAAGGCAATGGTACAGCGATAATCAATTTAGGAGCTAACCATATTGTCAGACTAGGTCGTATAGTTACCATCGTCGGCATCAGTGCAGAAGTAGTAAGAGATTGGCCCTCATCAAACTCGTCGAGCCCAGCCACCTTAGGCTCACCTGCAGCGGGCTCAGCTTCTTCAACTTGAGCAGCTATGGGCATAATTTCTTCTTGCATCTCCCTTGTAATTGAAGGAACAACACTTGAAGCCTAACCAGGAGGGATCATAGCAAGAGGTTCCATCACTGGAATGGACTTTGCATCCTCAGCAATCGATTCATCCTCACATTCTTCTTCTGGTGGATATAAGAGTAGGCTACACTTATTAAGGCTGGACCGATCAAATGGAGTCCAACCCAATGAGAGAGGCCCGCAACGAAAGACTCCTCCTCCTCCTCCCCCCATATGTACAACAAGCGCCAACTTAAAAGTGTCTTGCATTAGCTTCGCCCCCTGTTGAGCTTTAGAAGTCAGAGATTCAACTAACAACTTTCGGCAAGCCCACTTCTCATGACGACATGTTTTTTTTGTAGTAAGGACTCGTTTCCCTATTGCTCTCTCCTCACAGGTCTCAACTACTCTGGCTTCTTCTTCCCGAGCCTTCTCTATTGTTTCACCTCCTACATACCGAGTTGTCGCCTCCTCACAAGTTAAATACTCGTCGATCCCCTTCAGACGAGTCATCTTAGACCCCCTCTTTGATTCATATAATCTTCTTATCTCTTTCAAATAGGAGGTGTATAGTTTGTACTCGGGGATTTAAGAAGCAGTGTGATACTAATTACAAAAGCCTAAGTAGTGTAGGAGTTAGGCGTATTGTGGGGTAATCTGAATACGTCTTCAGGACTACTAGCTACTGAATAGTACCAAGCCCTGACTTCTTCATATAAATTGTCAATGAGTGTGAACCGAGGGTTAGGATTTCCAATATATAGCTAATCGTATCCGAACTGCCGAGAGAATCTGAAGGGCTGATAGAGATCAATAATACACTTCCCGCCCTGCCTGAAGATGAGATAGCCCGGCCTGATATTGATGAGCCAGCGAAAGGCACCTCTATTTAAATTTGTGAAGGCATTAGGGCCTCTCACGTCTTGATGAGTCTCACCATATCCTCCACACTCAAAACTGGGGAAAAAACAGAATACATGATAATTAAGGTACTTCGATATTATCTGCCGGACCATAACCATGTACTAGCCTTCCCACTTAGCCGTCTCAAGCCGTCGGATTAACAGAATGAAGGATCTGATGTAGGGAGAAGCTGCCATCATCAACGAGGGGCAATGTAAAAAGAAACTATGCCACCAAGTAGGTATATGGCATTGGTACGCGCGGGTTGGGAGTTTTGAAGGTCTTCTTCTCACCAGAGCCTATCTCCTTGACTAGAACAAAATTGAAAGCCAACTCTTGTAGGCCGCTTTGAAGGCATCACACCATTGTTGAGAGAAGGTTTAGCGGTCTTTCATGAGTTAAGAAAACCGTAGGTTATACAACTTCAACTGCAATAGCTTCAAGTAGTTTGGTAGGTACCACACACCACTTCAGCCACAACATTAAGAATCCGGCAAACAATGCCATATCAGAGATGGGATGTTGAGCTTGATAATGGAAGCTGTCAAACTCTGTGAAGGGTGGAAAAATGTCCTCCTGGGCTTCATTGACATATTGAGATGTAGCAGCATCAATCCGAGCCTTAATATCTTTAGGAGAGCTTCCGGCGAGACGAGTCACCTCAGCATCCTTCTGGTTTAAGTTCTGGAACAAATATTCAACCTGTGATGCCTGCTTGACACCACCTCCTGGCAACCCCATCAATTGATTGCATATGTGAAAGTGACGCATCACTTCCTAAAAAGTTTCATAGATCTCAAGACTTGCCTCTCTTAGAATTATGAGTTCTTCGGTCCCTTGGACGAACTCCTCATATGGTAGCTCCCTGAACGACAGACCGGAGACCTCATACATTTCATGCAGAGTGAAGCTCAACTCCCCAACAGGCATGAAGAATGTGTAAGTTTTTGGATTATATCGCTCTAGCATGATGAATAAATTGTAGTGGTTCTACACGATTTAGTATCAGATGGCCAACACGGAATCTCCAGGACCAGAATGAGTAAGTGGCTCCTTCAGCTCTTCTAATATGAAGTTTACCATACGAGCCCACCATCCCCCATCTACTGAGTGTACCCATCTAGGGATTCTGAAATCTTGTACGGGAAACTTACCCTTCACCGCAATAAATTTTCTAACAAAACTATTCGCTGGGCTAACCGCTTTAAAGACTGGATACTCCCTTGCAACTAGGCCGGGCCTCAAATCTATCACCTGCCGACTATAGCCTATCGGATGAACACCCTAAAATATGAGTGCTCCGATGGATAAGCCATCTTGTTCTTTGACAAGATCCCAATCCATATGTCTTGGGATTGAGGTGCTTTGAAAGTATGATAGAGGGTACATCCACTCTATATTAGGAAGAAAAAGGAAGCGGTCATCAACTTTGTGGAGCATCTTATAATTCTCATCGTACATTATGTCAGATATTAAATCTCGACGGATCTCCAAATAGGATGCCGGCTTTCTCAACTTTTCGGATCTAATCATTTCAAGTTTGGGTATTTGTGAGATAGTCCCGCAAGATCAGGAGATAAAGCTTCGATTGATCATTCTCCGTTCAAGCTCCTTGCTCTGAGCCTATGGAATACCGGAACAATTCCCACGTGAGGTTAAAATCCACATTATTGTCCATACCCGTCCCCCCCCCTTCATGCCGAATGATGGTGGAGAGGAGAGCGGTTTCATCTGGAAATAGCAACACTGTAACAATTAAAAAGATAACAGTTAATATCTAAAAAGTAGATGAGCTAAAACAAGTCTTAAGGACTTAGTCAAAAGAATGCATGAAGGGCCACCCCGCGTTTCAAGAGCAAAACACGAGGGTCAGCCCCGCATTTCAAAATCAAAACGTGAGGGCCAGCCTCATGTTTCAAAATCAAAACGTGAGGGTCAGCCCCATGTTTCAAAATCAAAACACGTTGATGAACCCCGCATTTTAAAATCAAAATGCTAGGGTCCACCCCGTGTTTCAATCTCAAAACATAAACCTCGCTCGTCATTTCAAACACGAACTTCACATTAAAAATAGAACTTGTTGAGCAAGTTTTATGGTCCCAAAACCTACCGCTTAGGAGCGTGGTTTGTGGTAGTGGTGCGGCCGCCTGAGTACTAGCACCACCGGTGGCCTTAGTCGTAGGCGTNNNNTAGGCGTGCTTGAAGCCGTAGCAGCGGATTTCTTGGAACGAGAGGCGCGTTTGGGTGCCATTGATTCTTGTCAATGGTGGTGAATAGTGTTCACTGAGATTGTTGAAAGAGATCTCTTGTTAAGAAATTTTGGTGAAGAAAATAAGAGTCAAAGCAACTCTGAAGAGACCTACACGATCTATTTATAAGACAGCCCAGCTCTCAAATCAGTTCAACTTCAAACGCGAGGCTTACCTCTGCGTTTTCAAAGATCAAACGCGAGGTTCACCTCTGCATTTCAGAAGTCAAATGTGAGGCTCATCTCCGCGTTTTAAAAGCCAAACTCTAGGCTCACCTTCGCGTTTCACAAAACAAAATATGAGGGTCCACCCCCATGTTTCTGAGGTAGAATCATGACGCTCACCCTCATATGGGTCCTGCGTGATAAATTCCTTCAACTAAGCTCACAATACCTTCGAAACGGATATAGTGAACAAACTCGTTTATGACAAGGAATCAACAGTACCCTGATCAAAATTAAGATCCAAATTATTTCAAAAATTCATTCCAATCAACCACGAACTTTTGAAAACTTTGGAGGGGGTTCTGTAGGCTGTCAAAAAATTACTACAGATAGCTAATCCCAACAAAGCACTGATGATAAAATTTACAACTTGATGACTTTCACGATAACATATAAGAGTTACAAATTGACGACTCTCACATTTCAAAGAGCCAAATGCAAGGATTACAAGATAACGATCCTTGCAACACTTGAAAAAGAGATTACAATTAATGATCTCTTTAATTCAAAACACGAGGCTTCACCCCTATGTTCCAATTCAAAAATGCAAGGGTCACCCTCACATTCTAATTCAAAAATGTGAGGGTCACCCTCATGTTCTAATTACAAAATACAAGGGTTATTCCCACGTTTTAACCCCCAAAACACGAGGGTCATTCCCGCGTTCCAATTTTAAAACGCGAGGGTCACCCCCGCGTTCCAATTCCAAAACGCGAGGGTCATTCTCATATTTTTAACTTCAAATGTGAGGCTCACCTCCACGTTCGAAGCTTCAAACGCGAGGCTCACTTCCGCATTTTAGAAGCTAAACGCGAGGCTCGCTCTAGAACGCGAATCTCGCGTTTTACTTGTTCAAAACACTTTTTGAGGGCGGTTCAAAAACCGTTTTGCACGTAATGAGGGCAATAAACCACCATTATGGAGCGATTTAAGGGGCTAGTTATACCCCCCTTTAACCCTATAAATAGTTGGGTTTACAGCTAAAATACGGTTGGAGAGTTAACTTGGTTGGAGCTTAATTTTGGCTTTTGATAGAGCTTTTGGTGGAGCTTTTGGCTTGGTTCTTGAACCATTTCAGATGATCATTCTTGAGATTGGTTCTTTGGATAAAAGGGATTCATTTCCTCTCCGAAATCAACTATTTCTTAGAGTTCATAACTTGTTATGGGTTTAAACTTGCCCTGCAAGTTCCACTTAACTTGTTTAGAGTTCCAAAATTTGCCTTGCAAGTTCTTCTTAACTCATTTAGAGTTCCAAAACTAGCCTTGCAAGTTCTTCCAAAATCAGTTAGAGTTCAAAACTTGTTCGGCAAGTTCTTCTAAACTCATTTAGAGTTCAAAACTTACTTCGTAAGTTCTTCTCGATGTCGAGTCAAGAGGAATAGACATAGTTCCACAAAGCTACATGCTCAGATCGTTAATGGGATTCAAGATTCAAGCTCCCATCGATACCAAGAAGAACCCAGCTTTAAACAAAGGGAAAGATCTTCGTCGATTCCTTCTCTCTTTTGTAAATCGGGAAACTGATAAGAGAAATTGTAATTTCTTTTTCTTAGTCAGTTAGAGAGGGATTATTGTAAGAGATTGTATTCATTCTTTTCCTAAGTCAGTTAGGGAGATTAATTCAAATTTTATTTCTCAAATTTTCTTGCATTTTTTCCGCAAACATGCAGCTCTGTTAATAGCTAGTGGTGGTGTGACTGTTGGTGATGCCTCTGCAATAGGCATAGCTGGTACGACTGGTGGTGGAACCACAGGAGGTGGTGTTGCTGGTGGAACCTGATTTACTACTCGCTCCTCAAGTGCTACTAGTCTGGCTGCAATCTGTACTATGAGATCAATCAAATACTATGAGCCTATTATGGATCGGGCTCTGGCTCAGCTTGCCTAGCTCCCTGAGTACGGGATCAACCACGACCTCGTCCTCGTCCTGACATCTATAAGTTCAGTAAGAGAGCTATTAGACATAGTAAATGAGGCCACAAGCATATATATAACGTAGCATATAGTAATAGGAAAACATAACACATAGTATCCTCGAAAATACTTTATAATCAAAGTAAGATAATCATAAAAATAATTTTTGAAAATTTTTAAGTTATACGCATAACGGCGTCACTCAATTTAGGAATTCCTAGCGAACTCTATACATGAACCCTAGGAAACTCAATACTAGCTCCACGACTCAACACAGGATATTCTAAGGATGTTGGAACTAGAGCTCTGATACCAACAGTGATGCCCCTGGTTTCACACATGGTTGCAGTCTAAGGTGAACCCAGAGATGTCAAACCTGTCATGCACCCTCTACTGTACATAAACATGTTTCACTATCACAATTGCTATCACTCTAGCAGAAACAAAGTATAAAATAAGGAGGGCACAAATAGATACAACAAAGATAAAAATATATGGAATATAATGTAGATAAAAGACATCCATCAGTATCAATATATTCCAACAGGAGAAAAGAAAATACATCTGATAAACTAGAATTAAGAACATCGAATTTTTAATACATAAGAATCAACTGAAAAGTACATAGGCACCCAACCTCTAAAATGAAACACATCTAAAAGAGTTTTAAAAAATATAATAGACTAATGTGGATTACTAACTATCTATAAATGACGGAAATCTATACTCAGTCTTTGTCAACCTGTGGCTCTCTGAACCCCTGATTCGCTGCCTAAAAAAGATGAAAACAACGAGCGTCAAAGCGCTAGAGAGAACATCTCCACCGCCCCTAGGGGAAGGGGTTAGGTGTATAAAAATATTAATCATAACATATATAAACATATAAATCATATATCCTGAACTAAGAGGAGTTAAGATTTAGAAATCTACAACACGAGATGAGTACATCGAGCAAAATAATCCAAACAAGGAAACCTTCATATATATACCATGTATCTTAAATTGTGGATCGTTAAATATCAACTACAAATCCTATAAATAACTATTCAACAAAGAAAAATACACCATCAACATCTTATCAAAAAACAAGTCGTATATGTCGTATCGTAGTATTTCACGCTACCCTCGAGTAGGTGGCACAGAAACTAAAGTACAATCATGTGAAAACTTCATCAAAGTATACACCGCCACATAAGAAAGTCAAATGTTGGACTAAGTTCACAAATAGTACTCGTATGAGTTCTAAGCTTCCTAAATATGTATAGTGTAGTCGTCCGTAGTATCATGCGGCTCACGAACTAGCACACTTAGAGTGTAGTCGCTCGCTATATCATACGGTACACGGACATGCACACTCAAACACCAAAAAAATAATGAATCACGGAGTGTAGTTGCCCACGTTCTCATGGTGGTGCATGGACTAACACACTCAGTGTAGTCGCTCGCGTTCTCATTGCGGTGCATGGACTAACACACTCAAGCATCCACAACTACCGTAAACTAAAATAATCGTCACTCCCTATCATGACAAATACAAAAATATTAGACTACGCACTACCCAAAAGCTCGTGCATGCTCAAACCTAATACGTGCATTCTCATGATCACACAAGTGTATCGACGTGTGACAGGTAATTTATGGTTGTGATCAAACGCACATGGAAAAAAACTAACATTTTCAAAACAGCACTAGGTCGGTCGACAGATTTTCTTCATCGGTCGACCGGCAGTGACATGCACAAAACATGCATAAACATCTAGCCTTGATTGGTTGACCAATACATATGCCGGTCGACCGACCAGAGAAAAATCCCCAGATTTTGCTGACCAATCGGTCGACTGATAATTTTTATCAGTCGACCGACCAGAGGAAATTTTCTAGATCCTAGAAAAATTAGTTTTCGGTTGGCTGATCCTTCTGATCAGGTGACCGACCAGGTGACAGATCAAAGACGTCAGATTTACTCTAAAATTCACCAAAAATCAAAAACTTTCAAAGAAACTCATATATACAAACTTGATTTATTGTAATTAGGGTTTATTCTGGTACATGAAACCACAACTATAAATTTGAGGGGATCTAATCACCCTAACTTGATTATATTTGTAAATTCATAATGAAAACAATTAAATTAGCAAAAATTTCATGTTAGATTTACTTCAAACCTTCAACCCCAATTAAAGAATTCGTTTCATAACTTTTAAATCAGAAAAGATAAACTTTTCATCATAAAGTTTAAGGGGTGATCTCTACACATATAATAGGATTTAAAAAATCCAATAAAAACCAAGAAAAATAGGGATGGGTTTAGATAAGATAAAACTCACCTTTTGAAAACGTTTTGATCTATCACACGTGGAAGAAAAGCTCAATACTTCTTCACAAAAGCCACAGATCTCGCCCTCCTCTCGAACCTTGCTTCACGAATCTTCCCCCAATGCAAGATAAAATTTTATAGAGTTTTGAGGGGGGTGTCTGTTGATCAGAATGTGAGAGATGAAAAAGAAAAGAGGAGAAATTCGGGTATGCACACATATATATATATATGTTGGACCCTAGGGGGAGTGAATGGGGTCAATGCTAATCTAATCCGATATTAATGCCAATTTAAAACTAATTAACAAATATCATATCAAATATGATATGCAACAAGATATATATGCAATGATAAGCAAGATAAACAAGGTTGAAATAAACTATAAACAAATACAAATAATATAATAGATAAATTAGACAATAAGAGAATGGCAATAGAGATAAACACAATATAAGTGCACAAGCTAAACTCAAACACACAAGAAATGATCATGGAGTTCGGACCTTCCGTCCTACGTCTCCGCTCCTGACTCCCGGGGAGAATCCACAACACAACCGGGTTTTCAACGCTCACCCGAATAACGTTTACACCTCACACTCAGTTGTCTAGCTTACCGAAAACTTTACAATCAATAATCTTTTAATCCCACTCTACACCCTCTAAGTGTTGGTCTCTATTCTGTATCTCCCTCAAGTGCTCGGATTTACAACCTCTCTCTAGGCTTTACTACCGAAGCCACTCCTCTTAGGATGACCCCGTCTCTCACCATACACTCCTCTTGGTGTACAAATGTATGACAAAGTGTATCCTCACAATAAAAGCTTAAATACAAAGTTTTGTTCTCTACTATGGATGAGAACTCAGTTAAGGCTCACTCTCAATGTCACAATCTCACAACCCCAATATATACTATGTATACAAATACAATAAGCTCAATAAGTTGTGTGTGAACAATGAGTATAAATCAAAATCAAAGTAAACTCAATATAAACTCTAGCTTAAAGAAATAAAAATCAAACATATAAATAGCTAGATAAAAGTTTAGAAAAACTTCTCTAGATGACAAGAGAGAGAGGAAGAAGAGTTGAATGCTCAAATACCAATGGATGATCTCCTCAAGCTCTTCTAAAATTTTCTTCACAAATAAACTCTTAAAACAAATACTAAAACAAACTTAAAACCCTCTTAAACTTGTTTAAAACATTCTCTTGGCTATACAAAATAGTTATGATAATGAGGTATATATAGGGTGGAAAAAACCATCCCAAGAAAACCCTAAAAAGCCATAAAATTATTAAAATACACAAAATCTGGAAATAGCCGTTACTGTAAAGCGGTCAGACTTATAAGTCGACTTGGTGTAAGTCAACTTGATATAAAAGTATAAGTCGACTTACAAGATGAAAACAACAAGTGGAAAGCAAGATATAAGTCGACTTACGAAATGACATAAGTCGACTTGCTATGATATATAAGTCGATTTGGCAGAGGCTAAATGCACTTTCTAGAGTAGTTCATAAGTCGACTTATCTAACCTGATAAGTCGACTTATGAACATGCACAGGGATTGTAAACGGCCAAAAATTGACTTTTAAAATGTATTTAAAAATAGCAAATAAATTCAGAAAAATATAAAACTTTGGAAAATATTTATAAGCATGATAATAAATATGTTACAAAAAAAATTTAATTTGCACTTCCCATTTGTAAAATCTCATCATTTTGCAAAAACACTCAAATACATGTTTGTATAAACACTTGATTTTTTATTTTTGACTTAAACAAAAATTTTGAAACCTTATAAAATAATTTTATAGACTTATTAAAAGATGTATATAATTATTATCAAGTCCATAAACCAATAACACAATATTTTCATAAAAACACCTATATTTTGATAAAGTCAATAAATACGTGTGTTTGTATAATTGAGCTTAGAGTATCAACACACAAGTATAAACACCTAAACTAATATACCAAGCAATGATCTTCATGACGCTTGATCTTGGTAACATGGATGAAGCTTAAACTTAAATCTTTAACTTGAATTACATTGCTTCATACCGACATTCCTCCAACCTTCATTAGATATGATCGTGAAAGCTCGATTTCATCCATCCTCCAACTCATTGTTTGTCTAGAATAAATAAGAAAAACACAAATACTAGACATACAATATTAGTTATAAATTGTTTGTTAAAAGATCATCAAAACAAAAAGGGCAACAATCTCCCCATTTTTGATGATGACAAACAATTTATAAAAAGAGATATGCATGATACGAAATGAATATATAAATTAGAATTATCATGCATATAAACAAGAAGTATATACTCATAATATTTCTCCCCCTTTGACAACATCAAAAAGGGAAAATGATAAGAGAGCAAAGGCTCCCCCTACCTACAAGCACGGTGAGTATAAAAAAATACATATAGGAAAATGCTCCCCCTATCAAAATGCCTTAATAAATATATACAATGAGGACCAAGGCAAACATATATGAGCAAGCATAGATATATAAAACATGCTAAGTATAACTCACATACAAAAAGACAATGAGAGCACATATTGTTATGTCATTATGAAAGAAGTGTCTTATTACACAATTATAAAAATCATGTATGAATAAATTTATGAAAACAAATGAAAAAAGTTTTTAAATGAAAACAAATCACTCAAATAAAATCATAAATCAAAATTTAAGTCATAAAAGTGAATTTTTCAAGACCAAGAAATGAAAAATAAAAACATTAAAAATATTGGTTTAAAAAATCAAAATGGTTTTGGCACCCAAACACTTGTGGTGCCGAAAGTTTTAGGGACACGATCCTATCATTAAAACTCAAAGCCCTAGGGTAATGAACCCGTTTGGACGCATGTGGTGCACAAACACGGTCAAAGCAAAAATTATGTAAATGACCTTTTCGATTACAATAAGTGCAATAAAAGATGTCCATTTGATTTTGTTGACCATAAACTTGTGCACAAGAAACATTTGCAAATATGGATGGTCTTTTAAAATTATTTTGTAAATGTGAAACTCTTTTTAAATCAAAATAAAATTTGGCCAAATGACCAAATCTATGACAAACATCACACTTAAATTTTTGTGGTCTAATAAAATCATGTGGCAAAGGTGAAGTCTTTTTCAATCAAAGCAAAATTTTGCCAAATGGCCAAAACGTCCATATTAATCACATTGAAACACACTAGCATGTTTATTATGAGCATTTGATGCATGTGCATGTCTGTGTGAAGATGAAGCTTTATGAGATGCACAAGAAAAATTAATATGAGCCTTAGTGGGTTTATGTGCATCATAGCAAAATCTAGCAAGATGGCTTTTACGACCGTAATTTGTGTATTTGTAGACTTTGCTATACATGCGTGCATAGTGTGTAGATTTCTTAGAAGAGTTTGTGTTAGACTTTGCACACAAGTCCATAAGTTTTTTATTATTCACAATGCATGATTTTAGTGTAGAATCAAGAGATGATATGTGAACCTTAACATGATTCAATTCATCGTTATACATACAAGCATTGTTATTAGAAGTAGAGCAAATATAATCATTTACCAATGAATCTAATTTATTTTTACTAGCTTCTACTTCTAACATGACATTTTCTTTTACGTGAGATAAGCTAGTAAGAGATGAGGTCAAATTTTTATTTTCTAATTTTAACATGTTATTATTTTCTTTAAGCATAGTATTTTCTTTTACAATGACATCAAAATTGAAAGCTAGCTTCTCATAATCGGAATTCAAAATGACATGCTTTCTTTTTAAATCTAAGAAGATGTAATGCAATTTATTGTAGGCATGCAATAATTTTTCAGAAGAACAAGCAAGTTCATCACTAGATAAATCATTAATGGATTCGAACTCGCAAACCTCACTAGGGCTATCACCTAGTGACTGTGTGCATTGTGCTCCAATGGAACTTGAAGAGGAGGCCTCCAAAGCTTGTCAGATCGCCTCCAAGTTCCCTTGATGTGCTTCTATAAATTTTCATAATTTGTAAGCACTATCAAAAGAAGCAAATTTGTTAGAAATAGATGAGTCAATTGTATTTAACAAAAATTCTAACAAAAGTTTGTTCATAATAAACATCTTTTTATCATTTATGCTCCACTTGGATTTCTCCAATGTGGGTACAACATAGGCATTGTCAATAACTTCTCATATATTTATATTTTTAGCTCTAGCAAATAGCTTAGATCTAAAACACCATTGTGCATAAGAAAAAACATTGAATTTAGGAGAAACATTTATATCATAGCCTAAACAAGGGAGCGGACAATGGCATTGTGGTGCATTGAAATATATAATATATGTTATGATAATATAGTGATTTATACGTCATAGGGAGGATGGGTATCGGTATACCTTGGGCACAAGGATCCATTGGTAAGTGATGGTGGACCACATCTTCGTCCATAGACCATCGCAACACCTTGTAGTTGGGGATTGCTCCAATCTTCAAGGTGTGATGTATGCGACCAAGATGTAATCGCAGCATCCAATACCTAAAGGATGCCTTGGTAAGCCGACAAGTATACCCATTTTTCTCCATATATATATATATAACATCAAAGTACTATATGATATAGGTATATATAGATAAGTAGGTATATTAGGTAGGTATAGATAGTAATATATATTATAGATAGGTATAGTAGTACTATATTTTATATAGCTGGAGAGGTTCTAGAAATAAGAAGGAGTCGCCGGCTGCTTTAGCCTACAAAAGCCATAAAAACCATGCCTCATGCAAATGGCTAGCGATTCAGCTTCAAACAGGGTCAACAGACACATGTAATTAAATGTAGCCTATGGTGAAACACCATGCATTGATATTAAGCATGTGCAACAGTAGTGAATCTTGGAATGTCAGCTTGGCAAGGTGATCTGGATTGCACCTGGCAGTGAATTCTGGATTCAAAACTAGCAGTGATTCGAGGATAGCGTTGAAGGTAGTGAAAATGCCTGGATGTCACTACGGTTGAGGTAGATTAAACTGAGCAGTAATTAAATATATGTCAGTTGACGTTTGACTCGAAACCCACGCTGATGGGTAGGATTCATCTAGATCCAATGGATGAAGGAAGGTTTTTGAGTTTTTAGGCTACATGGAGCGTCTTTTTATTGAGAGACCGGCGTCTCGCCTATAATATAATATATTATATTATACTGTTATATAATATATATATATATATATAATGATATAGTATATAATATATATTATAATATACTACGTAGTAGTATTATATATATATATATATTATATATATAAAGTATATAGTTATATATATACTATATATCCATATAATATGTATATAGTAGTAGTATTGGATAAAGTATATATTATTATTATATATATGAGGTAGGGTAATATTCAGTATAGTTATATATAAATATATAGGTATATAGGTATATAGTAATATATGAGGTATATAAGTGAGCAAGAAGAGATATACTTAATTAATGGCTGCAGAATTAGAATTAGGGCAGCAAAAAAGATAACCTGGGATTCTTTAACTCAAGCGCGATTAGGGCAGATCAAATCAAAGAGCAGCGCAAAGCTTGCAATACCAATTGTTGGGAACCTAGAGGGGAAAGGGGGGGGGGGGGGGTGAATGGGGTTAATACTAATCTAATCCGATATTAATGCCAATTTAAAACTAATAAACAAATATCATAACAAAAATGATATGCAACAAGATATATATGCAAGAATAAACAATATAAATAAGGGTGAAATAAACTATAAACAAATTCAAACAATTTAGTGGATAAATTATACAATGAGAGAATGGCTATACAGATAAACAAAATATAAGTGCACAAGCCAAACTCAAACACACAAGAAGTGATCACGGAGTTTGGACCTTCCATCCTACGTTTTTTCTTCCCACTCCCGGGGAGAATCCACTACACAACAGGGTTTTCAACGCTCACCCGAATAACGTTTACACCTCACACTTAGTTTCTAGCTCACCGAAAACTTTACAATCAACACGCTTGCAATCCCACTCTACACCCTCTAAGTGTTGGTTTCTAGCCCGTGTCTCCCTCAAATGCTCGGATTTATAACCTCTCCCTAGGCTTTACTACCGACGTCACTCCTCTTGGGACGACTCCGTTTCTCACCACATACTCCTCTCTGTGTACAAGTGTATTACAAAGTGTATCCTCACAATAAAAGCTTAAATACAAAGTTTTGTTCTCTACTATGGATGAGAACTCAATTAAGGCTCACTCTCAATGTCACAATCCCACAACTCCAATGTATACTATGTGTACAAATACAATAAGCTCAATAGGTTGTGTTCGAACAATGAGTATAAATCAAAATCAAACTAAACTCAATATAAAATCTAGCTTAAAGAAATAAAAATCAAACATATAAATAACTAGATAAGAGTTTAGAAAAACTTCTCTAGATGACAAGAAAGAGAGAGAGAGAGAGAGAGAGAGAGAGAGAGAGAGAGAGAGAGAGAGAGAAGAGTTGAATGCTCAAACACCAATGGATGATCTCCTCAAGCTCTTGTGAAATTTTTTTTCAGAAATAAACTCTTGAAAACAAATACTAAAACAAACTTAAAACCCTCTTAAACTCGTTTAAAACATTCTCTTGGCTATACAAAATAGTTATGATAATGGGGTATATATGGGGTGGAAGAAACCAGCTCAAGAAAACACCAAAAACCCATAAAAATCATTAAAATACAAAAAATCTAGAAATAGTCGTTATTGTGCAACGGTCAGATTTATAAATCGACTTGGTTTAAGTCGACTTGATATAAAGTATAAGTCGACTTACAAGATGAAAACAACAAGTGGAAAACAAGATATAAGTCGACTTGCGAAATGACATAAGTCGACTTACTATAAGTCGATTTGCTATGATATATAAGTCGACTTGGTAGAGGCTAAATGCACTTTCTAGAGTAGTTTATAAGTCGACGTATCCAACCTGATAAGTCGACTTATGAACATGCACATGGACTGTGCGTGTTCAAAAATTGACTTTTAAAGTTCATTTTAAAATAGTAAATAAATTCAGAAAAATGTAAAACTTTGGGAAATATTTATAAGCATATTAATAAACATGTTAACAAAAAATTTCAATTTGCACTTCTTATTCGTAAAATCTCATCATTTTGTAAAAACACTCGAATACATATTTGTATAAACACTTGATTTTTTATTTTTAACTTAAACAAAAGTTTTGAAACCTTATAAAATTGTTTTATAGACTTAGTAAAAGACGTATATAATGATTGTTAAGTCCATAAACCAATGACATAATATTTTCATAAAAACACCTATATTTTGATAAAGTCAATAAATACGGGTGTGTGTATAATTGAGCTTAGAGTATCAACACACAAGTATAAACACCTAAACTAATATACCAAGCAATGATCTTTATGACACTCAATCTTAGTAACATGGATGAAGCTTGAACTTGAATCTTTGAGTTGAATTGTATTGCTTCATACCGATATTCCTCCAACATTCATTAGATATGACCGTGAAAGCTCGATTACATCCATCCTCCAACTCATTGTTTGTTTAGAATAAATAAGAAAAACACAAATACTAGACAAACAATATTATTTGTAAATTATTTGTTAAAACATCATCAAAATAAAAATGCCAACAATATATATGTGCAAAAGTGCAGACCTGACCCGAAACCTACCCAACCGCAAAAACCGTCAGCTTGCGATCGGTCGACCGATATTTAGGTTCGGTCGCAGATGATAATTTAGGGTCGGTCGACGCGACCACGCAAACTAACAGACTCGATAGTTTTATATTTATTGATGTAGCACACACACACAGCACACACACACACGACACACACACACACACATATATATATATACTATAATATATATATATATATATATATATTATATATATATATATAATATATATATATATTATATATAATACACACAGCGGATCTCAAATCGATTACAAATAGGTCCATTCATCTTAGAACGATCACCAACCATAAAAGAACCCATTTATCATTATTTACAATAATATTATCAATTTTTTGGGGTTTTACAATCCATAATTAATCTTCTTATCAAATTAAATCCATCTATAACTAGAGAATTCTAATTATGGTTAAAATTTTAGTAATTAATTTTTTTAATAATTATAAATTATCCATAATTAAAAAAATCTGACGATCATATTTTTAGTTCTCTTCTTTTTATATATAAAGAAACGATTAGTTATTTACTATTAGGCTTACATTTTAAAAAATTGCTATATGGTTCTCTTTTATATATAATGAAAATTTTCTCATGATGGATGCATTTTTTATCCATAACTAAAATTATTATCACATTAAATCTATCTATTATTATAATTCTTATTAAGTTAGGTCTATTTATAATTACCAAATTCTAATTGCAGTTAAATATTTAGTAATTAAAAATCTAATAATTTTATTTTTAATTTTCTTTAATTATTGATATTTAAAAAATCTAATAATAATATGTTTTGTTCTTTTCTTTTTTATATATAAAGAAATGATTAGTGGTTTACTATTAGCCTTATATTTTAAAAAAACTAGCATATTCTGATACCAATTGTGACGCCCCAGGGTTCACACAAGGCTGCAGTCCCAGGTGAAACCTGGATTATCAAACCTGCCAAGCACCAAAAACCATGCTACGACATGTTTCACCATCACAATCGTTACCTCTCTAGTGAAAACAATAAATAAATGAAGGTACAGACAGGCAAAACTACAAATAGAACAACACCGAAAATACACAGAAGAAGCATAAGAGATATTAATAATGAGCCCAACTGGAATGAAATAGATATATCTCTGAGTCTGAACTGAGTCTCAAATACAATGAGTCAAATAAACAAAGTCTCACAAGAGTTCTCAACTCTAAAATAAAATACCAATCTAGAGTCTAAAAAATAATCAACTACATGTGGAGTTCTGCAATAACTATAAAATATAATAAATAGCTAAACGGACAACTAAGATGTCCCATCAACCTGCGACTCTCCGTGTGCCGGAATCCGCTGTCTGAAAGAGGGGAAACAACGAGCATCAAAGCGCTAGCGAGATCATCACTACCTCTCCGCCCAAGAAAAAGGGGGTAGGGAAGTATATATAATATATATATATATATATATTATATATATATTATGATATTATATATATATATATAATAGAGTCAGCTACTTACATATATCAAATATGATCATATAGCTTTCATAAAAAAAACAAATAGTCCAAGGAAAACATGAAAAAGTACCCTAATGCCGCTAGGAAGGAACCCTAGAGGGGGGTGAATAGGGTTTATGCTAATCTAATCCGATTTATGCCAATTTAAAACTTATTAACAAATATCCTAGCAAGTATGATATATGACAAGATATATATGCAAGGATATACAACTAATACAAGGGTGAAACAAACAAAATAAGATAGTGGGAATATAAACAATGTGCAAATGACAAAGGCAATATAAATATGAAAATAAGTGCGCCAATGCAAACACAAACAAAACGATATGTTTACGAGGTTCGGTCCGCCTGACCTACGTCCACGCTCCTCACCTCGAGGAGATCTCCACTATCACACCTGGTTTTCTACGCTCACCCGAACAACGTTTACACCTTAAAATTCGGTTTTCTAGTTCACCGAAAACTTTACAATCACTCACAATGTAACTACACTAACTACCACCTCAAGTGTTGGTCTCTAGCCCGTGTCTCCCTCAAGTGTTAGGAATTATAACCTCTCTCTAGGTATTATCACCTACCCCACTCCTCTTGGGATAACCCCGTCTCTCACCACACATTCCTCTTGGTGTACTAGTGTAATACAAGGTGATCCTCACAATTAAAGCTCACAACACAAGATTTGTTCTCTAATACAAGACGAGAAATCAATTAAGCACAACTCTAAGTCACAAACCCCACAACCCAAAATTATACTATGAATGTAAATACAATAAGCTCAATAGGTTGTGTGTGAACAAAGAGATAAAACAATATAAACTCAATATGAAATCTAGCTTATGAAATTAAGAACAAACTTATAAAATGCTAGAATTGAGTTTAAGAAAACTTTTCTATAGATGACAAGAGAGAGGGAGAAGAATGAATGCTCAAACACCAAGGATGATCTCCACTTGCTCTTGTGAAATAATAGCCGTTACTGTTCAACGGTCATATTTATAAGTCGACTTGCATTCGACTTAGTATAAGTCTACTTGCATTCGACTTAGTATAAGTCGACTTGAAAATTCACATGAGTCGACTTTCCAAATAAAAATAACACATAAAAATCAGCACATAAGTCGACTTGGAAAATGACATAAGTCGACTTGGTCTAAGTCGACTTAACAGTTCGAATAAGTCGACTTGGCAGAGAGTTTTTGCACATTCCAGAGCATTTCATAAGTCGACTTGTCAACTCTGATAAGTCGACTTATAAACGTGCACAGGCACTGTACATACTGAAAATTTGATTTTAAAAGTGCCTTTAAAAATAATAAATAAATTCCAAAAATTATAAAACTTTGGGAAATCATTGTAAACATGTAAATGAACATGTTACAAAAAGAATTTTTGGAATTGCACTTCCCAAATGTGAAAACTCATTATTTTTCAAATATGTCCAAAAACATGAAAAGTAAACATACATGTTTTTTGACATTTGACATAAACCATGTTTTGAAACTTTGTAAAATGAATTTATAGACTTGATAAAAAGTATAAACTATAGTTGTTAAGTCTATAAACCATATAAACCAAAAACACAATATTTTTCCAAAAGCAATAGAATATGAAACATATAAAAGTATATATGAAGATATATATTATTTCATATCCATATAGCTAAACCAAAACATATATGTATATATATAAGCTTAAAGTATCAACACACAAGTATAAAAACCTAAACTAAATATACCCAAGCTTGTGATCTTCAACGAAGCTCTATCTTGGTACACTTGCGGATGAAGCTTGACTTGGATCTTTAACATGAATTGCAAGGCTTCAACCACTACTCCGCCAACCTCCATTGAATATGATCGTGAATACGCAATTCCATCCATCCTCCAACATATTGTTTGTTTAGAATACCTAATAAGAAACATAAACACTAGACAAACAATATTAGGAATTGTTTATAATCATCAAAGCAAGATTAGAAGATATAGGCTCATAACATGAGACCTAACAATCTCCCCCTTTTTGATGATGACAAACAATCTACACAAAGAGTAAATAAGTTATACAATAAAGCATAATACTCTTAAAATATACTCACAAACCACTTGTTTCTCCCCCTTTGGCAACATCAAAAATGGGGAAACAAAACAGTAAGAGAGCAAAAGCTCCCCCTATCATAAAGCATAGGTGAGTATAACACATAGTATAGGGATTGCTCCCCCTATCAAATTGCCATATGGAAAATATGCAATTATGAACACGGCAAACAAATGTGAGCAAGCATAAATAAAAGATATGCTAGATATTACTCACATACAAACAAGATAATGAGAACACATAATGATATGTCACGATAAATAGGTGTCTCAAAATACAAGCCTAAAAAATAGATTTATGAAATCAAAAGAGAGAAAACATGAGAATCATGCAAAAAGAGTTTTCGAATGAAAACAAATCAACCAAATGAAATCGTAAATCAACCATTTAAACCAAAAATGATGTTTGATCAACAAAAAAAAATTTCTTTGTAAGACTTGATCAAACCACTCATAGAATACATTATAAAGCACGAATAGATGATCCATTAGCACAAACACATAAATATCATCATATAAGTGAATTATAATGAATTCAAAAGCAACAAATCAAAAACACACTTTTTAAGAGAGGCGACAATTATATCAAGCTCTTGAGCTTGTTCCAACCCATATAATCATTCTAGCATCTGGTAAACATGATTTGGGAATAAACACCCAATAAACCCGGAGGGTTATATAAACACAAACCTCTCATCAAAATCAAGACTAATAATTATGAAAACAAAAGATTTTATAAAAAAATGTTTTCATAACAAAAAGATTTTAAAACATAATTTTCAAAACCAAGAAAAAAATTTGTTTTGGTACCCAAGTATTCTTGGTACCAAAAGATTTAGGGACATGACCCCTATCATTCAAGCTCAAAGCCCTAGGGTTATGAACCCGTTTGGGCACATGTGGTGCACGAAAGTGGTCAAAACAAAAATTATATAGGTGACCTTTACGATTGCAATTTGTGCAATGAAAAGGTTAAAATAATTTGCGTTGACCAAATGGTTGTGCACGGAAAACATTAGAAACATTTGCAAACATGGATGATCTTTTAAAATTATTTTGCAAATGTGAAACTCTCTTTACATCAAAACAAAATTTGGCCAAATGACCAAATCGATCACAAAAATCACATTTAAACACATGAGCATGCTTATGATGAACATGATGAGTATGTGCATGTGTATGTGAAAAATGTGATGATGAAGCTTGATGAGATGCACAAGAAGGATTAATATGATTGTAAACTTTGCTATACAAGTGTGCATAGTATGTGGGTGATTTTGTAGCACTAGATTTAGCACACTTGTCCATAAGTTCCTTATGATTATTAATGCATATTTTCAAAGTTGAATCTAAAGATGAAATACTATTTTTCATAAGATTCAAATCTTTATTTTTAGGCACATATGCATTTTTAGAAGTAGAACATAAATAGTTATTTATAAAAGAAGCAGTATCATTTTGTATGTTCTTTACTTCTAACATGGCATTATCTTTTTCATGAGTTAACTTGGCAAAGTTTGAAAGCAAAGAATCATGATCCAATTTTAATTTTTCATTGTTTTCTTTAAGGATCATATTTTCATTAGAAATAGTATCAAACTTAGAAGTTAAAGACTCATGATCGGATTTCAAATCTTCATGCTTGCTTTTTAAATCAATAAAATCATTTTGCAATTTCTTATAGGCATGCAATAATTTTTCGGAAGCACAAGCAAGTTCATCACTAGATAAATCATTATCGGGTTCGAACTCGCAAACCTCACTAGGGCTATCGCCTAGTGCTCGTGTGCATGAAGCTGCTCCACACTCACTTGAAGAATAATCCTCCAAACTACGTTGGAAGAACTTTATCTCGACTCCTAAATAGAGATAAGCCTACGCCTAACATGCGTTGCCGGTTTAGTCTTTCACCGATTAAAGAAGACACCAGAATATAAGTCTGAAAACTTTTATCCTGAAGCCTAAGTAGGGATAAGTCAGCGCCTAACACGCGTTGCTGTTTAGTTCTTGATCGTAAAAAGAACAAAAGTCCACATTGTTAGACCCTAGAGGGGGGGTGATTAGGGTCTTATGCTAATCTAATCCGATTTAATGCCAATTAAAATTAATTAATAAGTTATCCTAGCAAGTATGAAATATAACAATGTATATGAGCTAGGATAAGCAATATGAACAACAAGATATATCCTAACAAAGAGATATAGGCAATGTATATGCAAGGATATATAAGCTCAAGGGTAAACAATCTAAACTAGATAGTGGGCAATATAATCAATAAGCAATATACAAAGGCGATATAAGATATGAACATAAAAGTAAGTGCGCCAATGCAATCACAAACAAACAATATGATTACGGAGTTCGGTCCCCACGACCTACGTCTCCGCTCCTCACCTCGAGGAGATCTCCACTATCACAACCGGATTTTCTACGCTCACCCGAACAACGTTTACACCTCAAAATTCGGTTTTCTAGTTCACCGAAAACTTTACAATCACTCACAATGTAACTACACTAACTACCACCTCAAGTGTTGGTCTCTAGTCCGTGTCTCCCTCAAGTGTTAGGAATTATAACCTCTCTCTAGGTATTATCACCTACCCCACTCCTCTTGGGATAACCCCGTCTCTCACCACACACTCCTCTTGGTGTACTAGTGTAATACAAAGTGAATCCCCATAATTTCAAGTGAATCCTCACAATTAGGCACAATATGACAAATGATTTTGTTCTCTAATACAAGGCGAGAACTCAATTAAGCACAACTCTAAGTCACAAACCCCACAACCCAAAATTATACTATGAATGTAAATACAATAAGCTCAATAGGTTGTGTGTGATCAAAGAGATAAAACAATATAAACTCAATATGAAATCTAGCTTATGAAATTAAGAACAGACTTATAAAATGCTAGAATTGAGTTTAAGGAAACTTCTCTATAGATGACAAGAGAGAGGGAGAAGAATGAATGCTCAAACACCAAGGATGATCTCCACTTGCTCTTGTGAAATTGAATTCACAAACTCAAATAAACAAACACTAAACCCTTAAACAAAACTTGTAAACCTCTTAAAAACTTTTCTCTTGTTAGGTGGGAGAGGTAGATGCAATGGGGTATTTATAACAACCCAAGACATCAGCCAAAACCCCAAGGAAATGACAAAAAACCCACACAAAAACAGATCTGGAAAATAGCCGTTACTATTCAACGGTCATATTTATAAGTCGACTTGCATTAGACTTAGTATAAGTCGACTTGCATTCGACTTAGTATAAGTCGACTTGAAAATTCACATGAGTCGACTTTCCAGATAAAAATAACACATAAAAATCAGCACATAAGTCGACTTGGAAAATGACATAAGCCGACTTGGTCTAAGTCGACTTAACAGTTCGAATAAGTCGACTTGGCAGAGAGTTTTTGCACATTCCAGAGCATTTCATAAGTCGACTTGTCAACTCTGATAAGTCGACTTATAAACGTGCACAGACATTGTACATGTTGAAAATCTGATTTTAAAAGTGCCTTTAAAAATAATAAATAAATTCCAAAAATTATAAAACTTTGGGAAATCATTGTAAACATGTAAATGAACATGTTACAAAAAGAATTTTTGGAATTGCACTTCCCAAATGTGAAAACTCATTATTTTTCAAATATGTCCAAAAACATGAAAAGTAAACATACATGTTTTTTGACATTTGACATAAACCATGTTTTGAAACTTTGTAAAATGAATTTATAGACTTGATAAAAAGTATAAACTATAGTTGTTAAGTCTATAAACCATATAAACCAAAAACACAATATTTTTCCAAAAGCAATAGAATATGAAACATATAAAAGTATATATTAAGATATATATTATTTCATATCTATATAGCTAAACCAAAACATATATGTATATATATAACTATATATATATACAAAAAACAAAAAGTGTATGTGTGTATATAATTGAGCTTAAAGTACTAACACACATAATATAAAACCTAAACTAAATTACCCAAGCTTGATGATCTTCAACGAAGCTCTATCTTGGTACACTTGCGGATGAAACTTGACTTGGATCTTTAACATGAATTGCAAGGCTTCAACCACTACTCCGCCAACCTCCATTGAATATGATCGTGAATGCGCAATTCCATCCATCCTCCAACATATTGTTTGTCTAGAATACCTAATAAGAAACATAAACACTAGACAAACAATATTAAGAATTATTTGTAATCATCAAAACAAGATTAGAAGATATAGGCTCATAACATGAGACCTAACAAAACATTCTCCAATCTCCAACATAAAGAATAAATATCTTATCTCTAAGTACATCCGAGTAGCCTGCTCTAAAATAAAAGGATGCCAACTAAAACAAAACGAAATATAACTACCGTCCATAACGGGTGTGCCAAAGTCTCAAAGTAAATACTCTACTCACGGATAGTCTATCATGAAAGTAAAACTTATAACTGTTCAATATCTAGGAGGAAAATTCCCTGCTATGACAATGACACTCATTAATCTATTTGTAATATATACGTACAACCCTTTAATAAGGTCACGATATCTTCGTCAAATTTACAAAATGAAAAAGTCTTTCACAATTCTCGTAAGAAGTTTCGAGAAGATGAGGATGAATCTAAGTATCCATGACCAACACCGTCCATATTGACAGAGTAAACGGACCTGAAAACCACTGTGGCCATCAGTCACCCTCACGTTAACGGTTAACCTATCCTCGAGCACACGGTAACTCCAAATTTTTGTTTTCTTTCGCAACCTCGGATTTCCACGTCGCCGATCCGTTCCTTCTTTCCCTCCACCGAAGCTCGCTTTCGTGTCCCTTTGTGGGCCCCACCGCTCCAGCAGCGCCCCTTGGAGACGGACACGTGTCAATTTGTTGGACATAGTGTCCTTGCCTCAAGAACCGTAGGCGTCCTCCTCAGCTTATATAAACTCCCTCGGAAATGGAGAAGAGAGCTCCAGCGTGATCCAGAAACCCCAGGGCTTCCTCCTTTTCTCACTCTCCCTGATTTTTCCCTTTTGAAAACCCTGGAAATTGGGATTTCATTGCTTGATCGGTTAGTCTGCTTTCAAATTCGTTGCTTGCTCTGCTGTCTTGCTTATTTTCTTGATTTTTTGGCTAAGGTTTTTTTAGGGAAATCAGGGGAGTGTTTTTTTGTGAGATATTAGTTAATTTCTATATTTGAAAAAAGTTGAGTTCCTTTGGGCCGTTTTCTGTGTGCATATGCATGTCCCGTGTTATTTGAGTTGTTTTGGGTTAATTTATTTGATCTTCTGATAGAGGGGTTTTGAGTAATTTACATTTGTGAATTTATTTGTGGGCTAACTCTTTTTTTTTCTGGGTTTCTTGTTCCTATCGCCTTTGATTTGCCTCTACTTCGCTTATTTTAGAAAAAAGACGATTTCTTTGTTTGATTTTATGTGTTAAAAAAAACAAATTTCTAGAGTTTTCTTTTCTTCTCCTTCTTCTAATTTACTTCGAGAGGCAACCCAACGGTTCTTTGTGGAGGCTCTGATTCTTTGCTTTCCAAAGATCAACAGGTTGAGAAATTTGACTTAGCTTTTTCCTGATCACGCTTTTGATGTTGTGATCATTAAGACATTTTCGTTGAGTTTTGTTTCTCGGCTCAATCTATATATATAACCTGTCAATTATAAATTGGGGGTCCAAACTTGTAATTGAATTTGGGTTTACTTTCTTGTTATTGTAGGAACTCAATTGAGATGGTTGGAGGGAGGCCTGTAACTGGGAATTTGGATTTTTGGTTTAGGAACCTGATGGTTGCTGATGGTGCGGAAAAGATGGAAGGAGTTGCCTTGAATGGATGGAAGGATCTTCCAATGGAGCTCCTACTGAGGATCGTTTCCCTCGGCGATGATCGAACGGTCATCGTCGTGTCGGGGGTCTGCACTGGATGGAGAGATGCTATTTGTGCCGGGTTAGGTCGCCTTTGTCTGTCATGGTATACCTTCATCTTTCTCTTTGTCTTTTTTGTTTGCCTAATGGAGATCTTCAGTAGGGTAAATTTCAGATAATGTTCCTAAGTTTTAGAGAGAACTTTGTGGGTTTCACAAAAGAGTGAACTATGGGATAGTGATCGTCGTAAACCTAGATAAAGGGGAAACCCTTTTCTAAATTGCCAGAGGAAAAGAGGGGGTGAAAAAAAATAAGGGCAGAGAAGAAGTTTTATTGGATGGGCAAGAGTAAAAATGTCCACATTTTTGTCATGTGGGAAACACGTTATGGGTTTAACTTAGCTCTGCCATGACTGACATCAAAGTGAGACAAGTTCGGGGATGTTCCTAGGATTTACAATGTTTAGGGGTGCTTTGTGCAAAGTCCTCCAACGTTTAGGGGCTTTTCTGAGGTTTTCCCTTTTCAGTACTTTACACAATTGATTCTGTCATTTTAAGGCCATCTTCCCATCTATAATTACTTTGAGAGCATGTTGTGTTCAATAAGAGGTGAAAAATGAGGAAAGCGGATCTTCTTAGTTTTCAGACAAGGGGAAATACATCCACCTGTGAAGGGAAGATTTTTTTTTTATTTTTTCTGTGGGTTCCTTGTTCACCTCAAAGGAGTATTAGAAAGAATCCTTTGTTAATTCTTGTAACAGTAAAGGATGGCAGTACTGATCTTCAGGGAAGTTATGGTATTCTTTAAAATATCCGACTCTGCATAATCTGTTAGGTTTGTTATATATTCTTTAAACTATTTTGTAGTTCATAATGTTGAGGTTTATTTTCTTTTCTTTAAAGTAAAAGGGGGCATAAACGGTCTTAGATATGTTTGTATTGTGTGTGTATGCATGTACGTATACACATGTGTACATGGATGCTTGTGTGTGTGCAAAGAGAGGGAGGGAGTCTCCTCCTGTGGTTGCCTTAAAACCATTATTATCCCAAACAAGTGCATGCACACTGTTGATTAGAGATTTTTTTAAATATAATCTGCATAAGTGGATTCAACTCATCACTTAACTCTTTATTCTTCATAGAGATTGGAGCTACTTAATCATCCGAGGGAATAGTAGGGAAAAAAAAGAAAGTAATGGTCTAGTGTCATCTAATATATATGTGTATGTGTATACAACACGCCTATATACGGCCCTAATAACATAATCATATATTTGGAAGCCTATGGCTATTGCGGAGTTTACATTATGTGTATGTGCATACAACATACATATATACACCCCTAAATTATGTAATCGTATATTTGGACAATAAGTCTATGGCTGTTTTATAGCTTACATTATGTATGTGTCTGGCTCTTGCTATCTTGTCCCATCATGAGCTTTCTTACTGTCTATTTCTCTTAGTACATGCTTATATTTTCTTCAAAAGTGCACCTTGGTCATGTAAGTAACTCATATGGAAGCACATGAATTTTTCTAATAAAAAAAAGTAAAAAGTAAAAAAAATAGAAAAATAAAAAGTAAAAATCAATAGAAATCCCATGAGCGAGCAATAAGTCTCTTTTGGATAGAAAAGTAAATCATATAGGTCTTCTATCTTTAGGTGTATACCATCTCTCTTTAATTTCTTTGTTCATACAGTCTGAACATTATTGATGGCATAAACTTGAGGAGGATCCTCTCTTATAATTTGTTTAGTGCTTATTCTAGTTGTTGTTGACAAAAGTTAATTTCTTTTTTTTTGGTATGGACTGCGCACCTGTAGGAGCCGTAGACAGGTTTAGGCTAACAGTTTAGTTTCTTTAAATTTAAATATGCAGTTAAAATAAACATGAGATATGCTATGTAAAGCTTTAGTTTTTAATATCAGTTCTCTTGTGAACTTTGTTCTTCTATTGTTTGTGTACTTTTTGTCAAGCAACGATGTCCTCTTTCTCCTTTTCCTTTATTCCATCTTTCTTGGAAATGGTTACTTGTAATGGCATTCGAAGAAAAAACTTGAAAGACATAACACGTTTTTAAACATACAACTGGTCCTCAGTAGGTGGAAACTGAACCAAATGGTTGATCTTGTAGAATCAAATATCAGTAGATGAAACCCTAAACATTATTCTGATAAAGGCATGACTCAAATGTTGCTAATTTTGGTATGCTTTGATATGCTTCTACTAAATAGTTTACTTCCATCATAGTTATGACATTAATCTTCTTCCAGTGAGACAATCAAACAATCAAACGATATTCACAATTGGATCGTTTTTACGGTAGCATTTTGTTATGATCCTAGTTCATGAATTTTGTAGTTACTAATATACGGATCTCCTTTTATTTATAACGAGTATAATGCACGTGCTTTGCACGTGAAAGTACATGTTCTAAGTTTTAAACTTTTATTGAATAGTAAAACTATCTATTAATAAATAAAATTGTATAATAAGATTGCTTAAAAAGAAATGTATGAATTAATTATTATTGTGTAGTTAATTGTAATTGAATGTTTTTCTTATAATGATCGCTCCGTGCTAACTTTTTTTGAATAGGTCCTCCAAATCTAAAATTGTTCTTAAATAAAACTTTCAATTATATACGTTCTCTTAAATATGCCCCTCCAACTTGAATGTTGTTAACTTAACTGTAAATTGACTAAGTTGCATTAATTTGCTAGCTTTTTTCCTGATGTTCCCTAATTAGTTACACTTAACATCTGCAACATATTACAATAGTTACTTCCCATTATTGTTTAATAGGGTAAATTATACTAAGCTGTTATGAACTTTTAGCCTCTATGAACTTTCAAAATCACACTAAACCCCTAATGACTTTTCTGTTTCAAAGAAAACCCCCAATAACTTTTTAAATTTTGCAGATGACACCTATAAATTAGAACTGAAAATGGCATAAAAAGGCATTTTGAAAGTTATTGGGGGTTTGGTGTAATTTATCTAAAAGATATTGGGAGTTTCTATAAAAGATATTAGGGATTTAGTGTGATTTCAGGGTTAATAAGGTCTATTTATTGCAAAATGCTAAAAGTTCATGGGGGCTTACTGTAATTTACCTTATTTAATATTATACTTCTTAGTTTGAATATTACTATTAAAATTATTACACTATCTATATACTATAATACATTTATCTAATTTAATTTTTTTGATTATGCTCTTAAATAATTTAGTATTACAAATATTTATTATATTATCATTAACCATTAATGGTATTATTATTAATATTAAATAATTTTGTTGTAAAAAGGTTATTTTTCAATCATTTCCAAGTATAGATTATTCGGTATCATGTAATAATCTTTGAGAAATTACTCTAAAAATAATATTAAGTTATTTATTTAATGATATAATACTAAATAAATAGTGTAATTCATAATTTATGTGATATTATTAAATAATTACACAGTTTATACGATTAAATATTTATTTTATTTATTTTATTGCTTATTGAATTATAGTATAATTCTTAATAGTATTTAGTAATATATTATTCTATTTGTGCTATTATTTTAATTATTTTATTGGTTACAACTAATAATTGTGTATACTTATTTTATAAATTATTTTATTATATATTTTTAAGTAATTAATAGTTATAATATTATTGATAATTATAATTATTTAGGAAGGTGAGGAGGTGTATAGTTAATAAGAGGCTGTACTTATTTAATGAAAGATTAATTAGAGATAATGGCGTAGTTAGAGGTCAAAAAAATTAATTATTTTAATTATAATTCATAAATAATTATTATAATAATTTAATTGGTAACAACTAATAATTGTGTATACTTATTTTATTATATATTTTTAAGTAATTAATAGTTATAGTATTATTGATAATTATAATTATTTCGGAAGGTGAGGAGGTGTATAGTTAATAAGAGGTTGTATTTATTTAATGAAAGATTAATTAGAGATAATGACATAGTTAGAATTTATTAAAATTTGAGAGGGCAAAAAAAGAAATTAAAAGTTTTAACACCCAGTCTTCTTTTTATAGTAGTATGAATTTGTTCTTTGAGTTGCCTTCCCTGCAGGTGCAAGGATAATATGAACAATCTTGTGCTGTCGTTGGCTCCAAAATTTGCAAAGCTTCAGACTCTTTCCTTACGCCAGAACAAACCTCAACTTGAGGACAACGGTGTAGAAACAATTGCAAACTATTGTCATGATTTGCGAGAATTGGACCTAAGCAAGAGCCTCAGGCTTAGTGACCAATCATTGTATGCCTTGGCTCATGGGTGCCCACGCCTTACCAAACTCAATATCAGCGGTTGCTCGTCCCTTGGTGATGCTGCCCTTGCCTATTTGACTAGTTTCTGCAGGAACCTAAAAAACTTGAACCTATGTGGCTGTGTGCGAGCTGCATCTGACAGAGCCTTGCAGGCAGGAATTATCAAGTTTTGATTTAATTTTTCTGTGGCGTATTGGAAACTTGCATATTTATCCCCATATATTGTCATGCAGGCAATTGGACTTAACTGTAGGCAGTTGCAGACATTAAATCTGGGTTGGTGTGAGACTGTGACTGATAAGGGAGTAATCGGTTTGGCACTAGGATGTCCTGATTTGAGAGCTTTGGACTTGTGTGGTTGCATTCTTATAACAGGTATTCCTTGGTGAAACTAATAGCGAATATGTTTTACAGCAAGAACTATAATTCAAGGGTTCTAATATTTTTTTGGGATGCATTCAAGTCTATTTATAGCTCTTGTGGTCGTCTCTATATTAACTTAAATCAGTTATAGGAACTCATGTTTATAGTCTAGAATAAAAAGTTTGCAGTAGTGCCATAGGCCTTTTGTTTTCCTTCTTTTTAATGTAATCTGTCATGCTATGAGGTTGTCTTATCTCTGTCAGGTCTTCTTTGATTTTGCATACTTTCTTGGCATTTCTTTCTTCGTGCATTATGCTTTCCTTTTTTTTCTTTTCTATTTTATGTTAGCTTTCTGTTTACATGAAGAAGTCTGTTTCCATGTTCCATTGCTGAATGGTTTACAATCAATTTTTTGCAACAAAGGTCTCTTTAAGTGCTATATTCCTTGATCATCAGTATGTAAGAAAATCATGTATTCGGTGGTCACACCTCGAAAATGGAAATTATGTGATTTGGTGCTATGTATTGGTTGAGCCGACACCATGTAAGAAATATCTATTTTCCTGTCAATAGTATTCCAGTGAAGCAAGTAGGATGAATTTTAATTTATATGGATATGCCGGGCAAGATGAGTGTGCTTATGTCGAAAAATTGAAAAATATCACTTATGTTGCAGTTACAAGTGGGAGGAATGATACAATACAACTGCAATATAACAGAATTATTGTTACTGTAGTATATATGAAGAAAAGCAATTCTTGAAACCCTCTAGTTAGAACTTGATCAGAATTTCCTAACAAACAGAAGTTATTCTTGTTCAGATCTTAGCTATAGTATAATTTATTTATGAATAAGTCAATGTCTGGATTTATGCCACTTAGACATATTGATGAGGACATCACGGGCAGATTCGGACGTACCTACCAACGTAGAAAACACCCTCTGGGGGACAACATGTCTATATGGTTTTGAACTAATTGATGACAGATTCGGCAGCTAGAGTTGATTGAGCAGACATCTTATTTTGTTTAGATTTGAAATTTAATTATGGTTTAGATTTAGTAGTTGATTCAGTTTTAGCAGTTTAGATTTGAAATTTGAATTATGGTTCAAATTTAGTAGTTGATTCAGTTTTAGTATCTGAGTGGTTTTAGGGATCTCCAAATTTGTATTGTTCTTTTTTAAGCACTGCTGTAAAAAAAAAGATGAAGATTTGAATAAATTTTTTTACTTGAATTGCTGAGAGCGTGTGAAACCTCGCGGCCTAGTGGTGTGAAACCCTAGCCTGACGCCTCCCCTTCCCTCCTCCTCCACCTCTGAACAGCCCTGTCGCCTTCCTCAGCCACACCGATAGACCAATGCCGCACGCCCTCCCCAATCCCTTGACCAAATCTTCTGTGCGTCCACAAGGATTAGTCGACAACCGCCAGAGCTCGTTGAGCTCTTCCAAAGCAATACAGACCCTCATTATCACTCGCTCAAAGGTTCGTCGGCGCAACTGCCGCAGACTGGAAGCCTGCCTCGACTTAGCATCTCCTTTGAGGTCAGATCCCCTTCCATCGATCTCCGCCTTGTCTTCGATCGCACATACCGTCATCAATCTTTCATCGTCGATCGATCGGACCGCCACCGCCATTCTTCATCCTCGAACAGTCGCTTCGCCCTCTCTTTTCCTCGGATCGAAGACAACATAGAGGAGGCAATTCGGAATTGATCTGTTTTGATCAGACTCAAACCTGGTTCAGCTGGATCTGATTTTCAGCTCAAATCCAACCTACAATGGTAACAGGTCCGTTAATGGTTCATACTTGATTCAAAGCATGTTTTAGAGCCGTTTGGAGACCAATTTGAGTCCGATTCGAATCCGATTCGACCCTGACTCCGCGGCTCACTAGTGCATGGCTGATCCTACAGCCGAAGACGCCCAATTTGTGTACGACCCAGAGACCGGTATGGTAGATCTACAACTCTCTCAGTGGTTTGACTACCAGCCCTTCGACACCCCAGCAAAGTACATTGATCGCGTGACTCCTCAGATCACTGAGACCGTGGAGAGCCGTCTGGGAATCAGTTCGTAGCATCGACGCTTCAAAACCAGACGCACCACTTCACCCCAACTACATAGCTCTCGGAGATCTCCCTCCCCTTATATTCGGCGTCATCGTACCACCTCCAGAGGCCCCTCACGTCGAGCCTGTTCAGCCCGACGAAGGTATCACATTCTCTTGATTCGGTACTTTAGGAACTGTCATCGTATGCATGTTATTATCAATTATAATATCAACTGTTATGCTATATTCTGTTTGATTGTGAGAGAGTGACTCTATTTGCCTCGTATATCTGCTGAATTAAATATTACAAGTCAACTCTTATTACAAGAAAAAAATATTACGTTTCTTTCCTAGAATAATTTACAAGGCCGTAAACTTAGTAAATTGCAATTTTGTTTAAAACCATCTAGAGTTCTACTTTCTTCTTGAGGTTCCTAGCTAGATTGATCGTTGATTTGGTGAAGCATTGTTGTCGCTGTTCTTCATACCTGCATGCACATTGTTTCACATCATTTTTGATATCAGAGCATGGGTTTAAGTTAGGAATTTTTTATTTATTTATTTTAATTGCGTAAAAAAAAACTACCATTAATCTTATTTAGTTGTTAGCATGCTTACTCGCACAGGTCTACACTATCGATTAGGAGAGTAGTGAATCATCTAGTAAGTCTAACATGTCAGGCTGTACAGATCTCGTACTCCTTAAAAGATTCGATGAGCTAGCAGGACAACTAGGTGCCGTAGCCCAGGAGTGTAGAGCTACCCATAAGGTCCTGACAGACTTCCAAAATGTAACCAACGAGAGACCCGCTAGGCTTGAAGAAGCGCGTGTTGTAACTCCGCCGTCGCAAGGTCAAGGGAATGGTCATGGGCACATCGTTCATCGACCCCCACCTTAACCTGTGACTGATCCAGATGCTCAATACCTGAGGAGCATTAAGGTCGAAGCACCAACCTTTGATGGTAAGCTCGACACAAGTTTTCTTGGACTGGCTGAAGAACATGGATCGTTACTTTGACTGGTACGCCCTGACGGAACCGCGGAAAGTCAAATTTGCAGCAATGAAGCTTACCGGACAAGCCTGACAGCACTTCCCATATTCGTACGCTTCCAATATTCATGCCCGTCTCTGTGAACTTCCAATATTTATACCTGACCCCAGTAATTTTTGGATTGTGCTTGGACACTTGTTTAATATATGCTTGGACTTCCCATATTCGTACGCTTTCAATATTCATACCTGTCTTCGTAAACTTTTCAATATTCATGCCCGACTTCGGTACTTTTTGGATTGTGCTTGGACACTCCTTTAATATATGCATGCATTTATTCAGAGTGTGTATACAATTATACGATACATATTTTACTTTAAAACAGTTGTCATACACTTCTTGGACATATATCTTACCTCACATCCACTTCTCGTGACTGAGGTTGGGGTCATTTTTGTCCATACCCAATTTAGAAGTACAACTTAGATGTCATTGTTCGAAAAAGAGTGGTTTTCCAAGCTATAATCTAATTAGTAAAAGAAACATAAAAATTAAATATCTATATATTTAGCCGTTTCCTCTACACTATTTTCTACAAATTTGCCATGTCTTGCGCCCATGTCCATGCAACATAGCATAAAATCCATATTATTTATGACCCATGCTATTATAAGTAGCAAGTAAAACAACATAAATTTATTAAAAGATTGTTTTTGCTTCAAAGCATTGATTAAAGTTAGATATTGATAAACAAAATCTGAGATCAGGCCTGTTATGAGCCCATCTCTTATGGTTATCTTTGGGAATTTGAATGATCTGGAAGCTTGGAACTCAGTATATTCTGCCTTGCTCCCAGATAATGCCCGTTTTTCCTATTTCACTGGTTAATCCCTTGAGAAATATGACCGAGTTAGCAAGTTTATCGATCAAAGGCCTGAGTGATGGATCTATTCATAGTGGAGTCTATCTCCTCCTTTCAAGGTTAATGTTCAAAGCCCTGAGTGATGGATCTATTCATAGTGGAGTCCATCTCCTCCTTTCAAGGATCTCACTATGGGATTGTTTTATGAGACTAACAGGTGATGGGGATATTTACGTTAGAGACTAAATCATCTTTTGAAAGATTGAAGTACTAAATAAATTCATTAGACCATCTCATCCATGTTAATTTCATTTCTTCTCATTAAACCTTTAGCTAATATGAACTCCTTTTCGTCAAATGGCAGATGAGAGTGTAATTGCTTTGGCAAACGGCTGCCCTCACCTGAGATCCTTAGGCTTGTATTACTGCCAGAACATAACCGATAGAGCAATATATTCACTGGCAGAAAACAGCCGAGTAAAGAGAAAACACGTGTGGGATTCAGTACATCGGAGCCACAGCAGTAGCAACAACGAGAAAGAGGGGCTTATGAACCTCAACATCAGCCAGTGCACTGCATTAACCCCTAATGCTGTTCAAACTCTGTGTGACTCGTTTCCAGCGCTTCACACTTGTTCAGGGCGTCATTCACTTATTATTAGCGGATGTCTTAGCCTTACTTCCGTGCACTGTGCTTGTGCGGTACAAGCTCATCCTCGTGCTGGTATCGGGCTCGCGGATCATGCTTATTGAGAAGTGAAATGGGATATTGGTGGTTCAAAGAGCTCTTTTGGAAGGAGGCGGGTCTCTTTCAAGTTGTACAGTTGTAATTATTATGTTGTAGCAGAATGCTTGTGTTGTTTCTGAAGGACTGTAGGAACTATAATTGAGGAATTGCGATGAGTTTGTTTCTGTGCATTGACCTTTTGTTAATATATCGCTGGGAATGATGCGGCTTGGGGGAGCGGAGTGTACGACCCATGGAGTATGATTTCCGGCCAAACACATAGTAGAGTGACCCACCCTCCCTCTCTCTGCAGTGAGTTATTACACGTGGAAGCCCCCAGTAGCCCCTCATTTCTATTTTTACTCTTTTGTTTTATTTTAATTTGTTTTTTGGTAATAAAAAATAAGGCGAGATGACCTATTCATAGCAATCGCACGTATCAGCAAAAAGGAATAATCTCTGGATTCACCCATCTGCCCGGCCGTGGTGGTGATGTTCAAAATGAGTACAAAATGCAAGAGAAGAACAAAAAAGCTTCAACATGTTGACGTGCCCAGCATAGAACAAAGACAGGAATATACAGTGTGGTTCGCGATTTATCTTAAAAACCAAAGACCAATCACACAATCTTCGACGTGCATCAGATCATTGAAGCCGTTCCCTTCAGCTAACCTATTCAAAAATATCCCTGTTTTGTTGGTCGAGGCCCCTATCCAATATATCGCAAAGTATGCTACATTAGCAACCAGCTTAATAGATGGAGTTGCAACCTCGTTAAAAATCACAATGTTATTGCATGCTCTCCACAGGCACCGACATGTAGCGAGGAATACAATTTTTCATAGTTGATGGAGTTTCGTAGAAGATAGGAAATCGCTATTAAATTCAATCAAATCATGCAAAGAAAGATCACCCAATGTAAAACTAATTCTGCTCTCGAACTGCAACCAGACCTCTTCGACAAAAAAAAAAAAAAAAAAGCAAAGAAAGAGAAGAAAATCGAGAAATAGATGCTCGTCAGATTCAGTAGTGGATTGCGAAAAGGCATAAAGAATCATTAATCCAACCTATGTTTAGCAAATTTCCTTGGTTTGAAACCTCCTCTTTGGGAGGATCCAAAAGAACAGCTTGACTTTGTAAGGTATTATGGATTTCCAAATGAAGTTACGTAGAGGACTTGTCATGCCCCCACCAATAACATCATGAGCCACCCTATATGTATGTATAGTCACCCTATATGTATGTATAGCTGCCTTCTAGTGTGAGCTATGTATATGTTGCCATCCTATCATGACCCACCCTATATGTATGTATGTGTGGCTACCCTATATGTATGTATAGCCGCCTCCTAGTGTGAGCTATGTATGTGTAGCCACCCTATATGTATGTATAGCCACTTCTAGTGTGGGTTATATATGTGTAGCCCCCCTATATGTATAGTCGTCTCCTAGTGTGGGCTACTGATTGATGGGTTGTCTGGTATGTGTGTATATATAAACCTCTAAATCTGATCATCAATATCAAGTTCTCTCAATATCAACTTTACATGGTATAAGAGCTAGTCTTGCTGATCTAGAGAGATCTATTCTTCCAACATCTTCGACCGTCAACCCCAAAACTCCAAACCCAAAATTTCAGCCATTCACCATCTCAACTAAGCTAGAAATTATCTGGCCAACATCCATTTAAGTCTCTGTCGTCGATGCCACTATTGATTGCAGCCTCAGCTTCGTCCATCAAGCTCCAATCTCTGATTACCCACCTTCGACCCTCAGCTTAGCTTCCTTATTGAAGCAGATCATGGACGTTGCTACTCAGCCTCCCTTCACAACAATGTGTTCTAATTCAACCACATCTCCCCAAGTCTCCTTTGATCACTCCACTCCGGGCCCCGACGTCTGTAACTAATGAAGTCTCCTATGACCCTGATGCTCCTTATGCTCTCAGAGTCTTCTTCCTCGCTGACTTTAGTCACCCCTGCTCAAAGACGCTTCTACTCCATCTTCAACAAAAGTTATTTGAGGATATCATTGCATCCCCCACTCATTTACAACGCCTTTGCCTCCAGTCTCCATGACTGTCACTACTGCTAGTCGCTACCTCCATGGCCCCAGATCTAGATATCACTACCGACACCACTACCGACACCACTGCTAGTTAGTGTTTCCTCTTTGGCCGCTGTCATTGTCATCTCTGACTACTGGCGATCAGGATTAGGTTTGCTTTGCTCTTAGTTCACGTCTCTGAATAACCTTCAACGCCTTTGACCTCCTCCGAGCTCTCCCTCATTTCATTAGAGTTCGAGATCCCGTTTTTGGAATCATGATCCAGTCTCCTTCTCGCCTCAGTCTAGTCCTTGATCTCAAACCAATCCTATGGTTCTCCTATAAGGAGAAAACCTCACACCAAGTCCAACCTCGCCTAATGGTATCAAGTTCTTTGTGAAGCTCCTCCGCCTCACCGCAATAATTCACGAGATCAATCTCGCTTCAGCTCCGAAATGGTAAAACGTCAGCCACATTCTTTGCTCGCTACGCCTAGCCTTGAGGCTGCCTAGCAGAGACACCAACTCTATGCACCACCACCACTACCACGCTGTGCTGGTCACCCTTCGATCACACACAAATGATAACCCTCATCCCTAACTGTGCCTCCTTCCTCCTGCTTGTTATTCCGCTGCATCTCGATTCCCAATGCTAACTCAGCTGACTACCTTACTTCAGAGGCTGGCTCTAAGACAAGGGCTTCTCAGCATTGCTCTCCAGCTTGCCAATGAAGCCTTAACCATCGCTGCTACTCCAAATTGCCTCTGTCTCTGACAAACTCACCCAAAACTCTAAGCTCGCCCCATCAATCTCAACCGTAGGGCAGAGTTATCTTCTCCCTTGCACCTGGTTTTTGTCATGGAAACCAGTGACCACCTTAGTCTTAGTTCATGGAAAATTACAGATCCTCACTCCCAAAATCACTCAGGTTCAACACCGGGCTTTGATCGGTCACCTAAATCATCCTCTTCTTTAAGAACATGAAGGAGTCAATCTCGCCTCAGAGAGCCTCTATGATTCTTCTATTCAACCTCACCTCCTTTCTCATTCCTTCACCTACTCCTTTCCTAAATTATTCTCATTAATTAAGGAAAATTGGTGGCTGTTACCTAATTACCTTGGGGCTTTTAAAATTTGACCCGTGTGATCACCTTGATGTTCACACTAGTACTTTACAGCTCGAGTCCATTTGTTTATTTGTACGTTCATCGCAAACCTCAGTGTTGGCCTTATGGTACTGAACAATGGGTTGCTGCTACTGCATTTGCTGTAATAAAGACTGCTCCCGATGACTCCTCTATTGATACTTCCTCGTGATTAGTGGATTCATACCGTTCAACAGAATATGACCTATATTATGCGACCTATGGTTATTCGTATCCTATCATCCCAATTTCAACAAGCCTAATCTTCCTATTCACCATTTGGGATATTGGCGAATTGTTTTTTTTTCTTTATCAACTTCATGTCGAGCTTCTCCTCAATGTTCTATTGAACATCAGTACGCATGTTGGCCTTCAATCGAGCTCTTTGTTCATATCGGCGACCTTTCAAAACCCATTGCCGTCACATCCAGAATTTCGGCAAAGTCTCATGTTTCTTTCTTTTATGTGAGATATCTTCTTCATGGCCTCAACACCAACTATTGAGATTTTCCTCACAACGAGCTTCTCCTCTTCACGGTCTCGACATCGACTCTTAATATCTTCTCCGTCGATGTACAAGAATTTCTATCCCTTGCCGTTCAATCTCGTTGCCACTACAAATTTCTCCATTGATGTATACGAATTACTATCCTTGCTGTTCATCTCGTCAACATTGAGTTCTCCTCCATTGACGCTCTTGGATTCCTATCCTACCCGATCGATCATACAACCATTAGGTTTCTCTTTATCAGTACTCCTGGATTACATCTTATATTATCAATTTCGTCACCACTGTTAAGACTCTTTCATCAACTCTCAAACACGTGTCTTTTGCAAATTCCGGCTCTTTTTATCCAAACTCTCGGTGTTCGATCCACTGTGAGTTTGGGGGGGGGGAGGGTGTTAGATAATATCATGAGCCACCCTATATGTATGTGTAGCCACCCTATATGTATGTATAGCCGCCTCCTAGTGTGAATTATGTATGTGTAGCCACCCTATCATGAGCCACCCTATATGTATGTGGAGCCACCCTATATGTATGTATAGCTGCCTCCTAGTGTGGGCTATGTATGTGTAGCCATCCTATATGTATGTATAGCTGCCTCCTAGTGTGGGCTATGTATGTGTAACCACCCTATATGTATGTATAGCCACCTCCTAGTGTAGGCTATGTACGTGTAGCCACTCTATATATATAGCCGACACTTAGTGTGGGCTACTGATTGATGGGTTATCTGGTATGTGTGTATATATAAATCTATAAATTTGATCATCAATATCAAGTTCTTTTCATTACCAACTTTATAAATACCATATAAAGATTTCATTGTTGAAATTCTCGAGGAGTGTATAGGCCAGAAAGCTTCATCTTTGGTGACTAAAGGGTGAAGCTTTATAGAGGACATAAGAGTTTAAGGTTATGAATCTCTTGTCTTTCCTTGCTACTAATTCCTCTTTTCAAGTGTGGTCTCCAACACAAAGAACTATTGTGATAGAATCCTTGTGATGCAACTTTAACATTTGTAGATAATGCTAAGCTTTATGCCAAAAGGATAAGGCTAGCTAGAGAATTTGATCACATCCATTTATCCTCCCAAAATCTTATATAAGGTCCCTCACCTAACTTCTATTGAACTAGATATAGCTTATCTATAATCGCTTGATTTCTAGATAACAAATCTTTCAAAAACTTAGAAGCCATAAGTCTAGGAGGTGCGTTATTAAGAGAAGGATGACCAGATGAGTAAATAGAAGATAGAACATTTCAACCATAGAGTTGCTATTAAGAAAAGACCACATCCACTTGGATAACAAAGCAATATTGAAAGCTTTAAGATTAAGAAATAAGAGTACTAAGACCCTCTTCATTCTAGCATTTGCAAACTTGACTCCAATTAGCCGAAACTTTATCTTTTGCAGCACATTTTCCCCATCCCACAAAAAATTACAATATATTTTGTGCATAGCCTTGAAAAGCCATGCAGGAAATTTGAAAGAAGACAAATAATACAAAGGAAGATTGGATAGAACTGAATATATAAGGGTCAATTTGCCCCCTATAGAAAGATGGTTGCTCTTCCACATTGAGTTTCCTACTAGAAGAATAAAGGGGAGGCTATCAATCCCCTTTAGAAATACCATATTTTTTTAAAGGGAGGTCAAGATATTTAAAAGGAGGGGAATTAAGAAAACAATTGAGAATCTTGGCAAGCTGAATGCCTCGGTTGGGAAATTTTGCACAATAAAAAAGGCTAGTTTTAGCATTATGTATACCCAATCCTGAAATGTCCTTCTCGTTTGATTTACAAAAAATCATAGTATCATCAACAAATTAAAGAGAACAAAGATTATTAAGCTCGCCTTTAAGTTGGAATTCAGAGAGATCTCCTGAAAAACACTAGAGACCACCATTTTTTAAGGACATCTCTGCAAGGATGAATAACATAAGGGATAGAGGGTCACATTATTGAAGACCTCTAAAACAGTTAAAATTTCTTCATGGAGATTCACTAATGAGGATTGATGACTTAGAGGAAGAGAGAACACGTTCGATCCAATGATACCATTCTGAACCAAACCTAATAGCTTTAAGAAGAAAATTGATGAAAGACTAGCTGACACAATCAAATGCTTTCATAAAATCAATCTTAATAATGCACATTTCCTTTTTTCTAGACGGGCATTCATGAAGCATGTCATGATCAAGAAGGACAGAATCAAGAGTTGACTCCCCCCTTGGAAAGCTTATTGAGAAGCATCTACAAGAATATGGAGGAAATGTGCCAAATGATTCGCTAATACTTTGGAAAAAAGTTTAAAGGTATAATTTAACAGACTAATAGACCTAAAATCCTTCACTTGACATGCTCCCTCAATTTTATGAATAAGAGTGATAAAAGAGAAGTTAATTCTATGGAGAGAGGATGTATCTTTAAAGAGAGATTCAAAAAGAGAAAGAAGGTCATCTTGAATTAGATTCCAAAAAGATTAAGAAAAAATTAAGAATCCATGAGGCCCACGAGAGTTATCGGGATGAAGTTCAAACACTGTTGCCTTGATTGCCTCTAGAGAAAAGGGATCATCTATACATATGAGATAACGAATATGAATAGGATATAAAGAATTCTAATCAATATCAAAAGGGGATTGTTGTTTTTGTGAGAAGAGATTTGAGAAGTAATCATAAAAATCCAAAGGTATGAAACTATTTCCTAATTGAAGGTTAGGAATGAAATTCGTCCTTCTGTGCGTAGTAGTAGACTTATGGGAAAAAAAGGTGTTTGAGTCTCCCTCATTAATCCATAGGGCTTTGGATCTTTTTCACTGATACAATGAACCTCATTAATTGCATGAATCAACATGGTCCATCAAAATTTGTTCTAAACACTAATGACGTTGAATATGTCATGATTGATAGTGCAAAAATTTGATAAAAGTGTGATGCAGTAGAAGCATAAGGAGATAACTACTTGTTTTCCTATGAGCAATATGACACAAACCCTAAAAAACCCTAGGAATAGTAAACTTTTGAAATAAGAATAATCAATTTAAAACCCTACATGAATTCATTCCCTTTATAAATGATACAAAATAATAAAAAAGTACCAAACTATCCTTTTCCTAAAGCTTGGAGAAATCCTTAAAAAACTTTCTATAAAAAGTAGAAAACTAAAAGTAACCAAGAATTTCATGCACAATGAGCCTGAAGATGAATATGTAGAACACAAATATTATCTAGAATAGTGAATTAGTTTTATGTGTAGAGCACTTCCTAAGCTTCCGAAAACATATTACAATAAAGATTCTGTGGAGCGAGTCAAAAGATATGATCATCCAAAGTTGCATCTTATAATCTGTCCGAAAATACTCTTTCCTTTTAATCTTTCTGCTTTCGTATGATCGGATTTCTTCATAAAAGCATCAAATATTACCTCAGCATCATTCTTCCCTTCCTAAACAAAACTTGTCCTCATGTTTGGCTAAAGTTAAAGTGGCATGATCGGGAGAAACTTAGTTAAATCAGCAATCTTCTTAATCTTAAACATGTGGTAGGTTCTCTTAGGCAATGATTCCTTGCACAGATGATCTATCATCACATCTCTCTCATCAAACAATTTAAATGATGATGCCTATCAGCGTCCGAATCCTGCAAAAAAAAAAAAAAGAACTAACCTTTGGCTTTGCAATTTCTAAACTTGGTTCACTTTGTAAAGGAGCAAGTGCAAATTGAAAACCATCGCTTGGAGGTGGAGAGCAGTTCAGGTTATGTAGATGGCTTCTAAATAAAGAACTTGGCTCTTAGGAGTTTCTCATATAAGGACTTTTGTCCAAGTCAAGTTCCTCCATGTAGGCGTCAAAAAATGCTGAAAAGATATTTAAATACAGCTCAAGAGGAAATCATCCAAAAAATCAAAAGAACACAAGTATAGACTGTCTCGCACGCGAGACAGCCTTTGCTGTCTCGCCATGCGAGACAGTGTTTTTTTGTCTCGCCCGCGAGACAGTGTTTACTGTCTCGCCCGCGAGACAGCTTTCAAAGGATCAGAAACTGTTTTGTAACCACCGACACGTGGCCACCAACTGTTCAAGAACGTGGGAAACATCGTGGGCGAGAATCACGTTGATAACTGCCAAAATAACGGAGTTGTAAAACGTGGGAAGGCAGTTACAAGAAAACTGCTGGGTGGTTGAGGATTTCTGAGACAGCATTTACTATCTTGGAACCTGAGACAGTGTTTACTGTCTCGGAACCCGAGACAGTCTTTGCTGTCTCGACCGCCGAGACAGCAAACACTGTCTCGGAAGTGGTTATTCGTCCAGGGGTTATAAATACCCCCCTGTGATCATTTGTTTGAGGGGGCTAATCATTCTTGAGCACTTTGGAGCAGACAGAGCAGAGTTCCTGAGCTTCTGGCAATTCCTTGAGATTCGAGCTTTGACTTGATTTCAAGAAGAACGACTATCTTACTTTGATAAGATATCGTTTCAAATTCTCACTTCGATAAACGAAGAAAGAATCACTAAACCCCTCATGATTCAATCAGAATCTGTGATTTGGTGGTCCACGAGCCAAAGCGCTCCCGGCACAGGCAAAGATCCCACGCAAGCAGCGATCCAAACAACGATCCTGCGTTTGTTTCTAAAAAGTTATAATTTTCATTTTTGTTGTGTAAAAGAAGTCTTATAAAAAGACTATTTCTTTTGAATTTGTTGTAATCGACTGAAGATATAATAAATTCCACAACGAGAGCAACTTTTGACGAAACAAACTGGCGACCACAGTGGGAGCCAACGGTCTCGCTGCCGAGACCGTCATGTCGCAGCCGATCAAGATAATGGTTGAGTCCATGGTTGAATATGAATTCGACCAAACAAAGTTTGAGGAATATCTGTTATCCTCATCCTCAAAGTCTTCCTCGCCTCACAAATGCAGGAAGATTCCATATTCTAAGGAGGTTTTCAAGTTTTTGACTCCATCGAACACCACAGATGAAGACTCTCGCTTGATTGTTGCTGAGGATTCTACTCGCAACCTCTCTGTTCACAATGACTCTTATCTAGTTAAAGAGTCATCGAATCAAAGCCCACCGGCACCGACGAAGAGGACTCGTCAGAGACAACGTCAGCGCCGCGCTCGCCAAATAGCTAAGGCCTTGGAACAAACTGACGGGGTTCGTTATCACGCGGACCTAGAGTCGAGGAGGCATCGAGTGGTTCAGTCATCTCAGCAACCAATCACTCATATCTCTGCTAAACTAACGACGGATGAATGGACTTTTGTCAAAAGGGCTCGCTCGACCCTCAAAGAACATATACAAAAGCGTCGTGCAAACGCTGCTCATGCCCGTTCTCTCTTACAACAAACACGAGAAAGAAACGAGAAATTGGTGGCCAAAGAACCACCAAAACTCTGCAAAGTTTGGATTCTAAAGTCTGGACTTAGGCAAAATCAGCATTCGGAGCCCGTTAAGACTCCGCACCCGCAAGGGGGTGGTTCTAAATGTGTGACTCCTGACATAACCTTAGATTGCTCAAAGACAACAATGATTTGTCCTGAGAATGCCAACAAGGCTTTAGACCTCCAGAAGAAGACGTGCTCTCCAAAAGACATCGTTATACCTGTGAGGTCATACCAACAGACGATAGGATTTTTCGGCAATCATACCGATAAATCGTACTATCAAACTGGGGGTGCGAATAAATTTCGAAAAAGAATTGTTCAAAAAATGAACTCTCATTGTTCCTGTGTGCGACTCATTAGAGCAGTATTGTCGGAATGTGACTACTCCAAAAGAGAAGCCAACCTACAAAGAGTCTCAATGTTCCAGAGGCTTTTTACCGAAATGTCGAAGCCTAGGCCGAGACATTTTCGTAAGAGAAGATCAACGGTCCAAGAGGACGAATTTCCTGAAGTCACTATCAACATGGTTGATAAAAGAAAGTCTAAGCAGCATTCAGGTGACTCAAATCCTGATTTTTCCCGAGAGGAAAAGTCAATTCAAGAATTGCCAAACGGATTTCCCGACTCCAGTTAGGAGCCATCAAACATATGGACTACAAGAGAATGCATGAAAGAATGTCATCAGAGGATGAGCTCTCGGACACTTGTTCTGCGATCGCTTCGGATGATACAGTATCTAGCACAGGGCAAACCAGAGAAGTACTCACAGTCACCTCTGATCAGTTCATTCAAATACTTCAAGAAGCTCTAGCCAAACAACGTGAAGAAATTAGAGCTGAGATGAAGACATAGATGGAGTTGGCTATTCAACAAATGAAAGAATTGCTAACTCAACGATCTCAACTTCCTGAGTCCAGTCAGCGAGCTGAATCCAGCTGCCGCACTCAAAATATTGCAGATGACAATGATCCGAAAGTGGATGAAGTCATCTTTGCTGATGCACCTCCCAATAGCAATAACGCTGGGGGTGGTTTAACGCATCCTCCCAATAATGATATTGGGGGTGGTTCAATGGCACCTCTTACAGGGGGTAGTCTAATTCATTCTCCTCAACGTCTTTCGAATGAAGACATAAACGATAACGGGAAAATGAAAGAGCTTGAAAACAAAGTCAACGCTTTGATGACGGCTCAAGAAGTGAAAAAGACGGGTATTCTATGTCCCTATCCAAGAGAATGAGATTCAATACCGTACCCGGCAAAATTCAATCTGATTAACTTCACACCGTTTGACGGGAAAAGCTCGCCTACTCAGCACTTGATTTATTTCAAGTCTCATGTGGGCATGATTTTTGGAAACGAGGCTTTAATGGTCCGGTCATTCGTTGGCACCCTTCGTGGGCCCGCCTTCGATTGGTATCGACGTCTCAAGCCAGGGAGCATCAATTGCTGGGATGACATGGAAAGTTTATTCCTCAGCAATTTCTTCGATGATGATACCGAAGTGTCAATTGGAACCCTTTTAGATGAGAAGCAAAAAGACGGAGAGTCAGTCGATAACTTTGTCAAACGCTTCCGTAACAAAGCAATGAATTGCAGAGATCCTGTTACAGAGGAGTTCATCCTGCAAACATGCCATAATAATCTCTCCATCGATCTCCTGGAAGCTCTGGGGGTCGTACCATCCAAAATTTGGAAAGAGTTAAAACTACGTGGCGAACAAGCTGAACACTTTCTTAAAAGAAAAAAGCTGAGAGAAGCCGACCGATGATATCTGCAATCACCGGGAACGCGACTCCCGATCCGAGGTTTCAAAAGGAGTATTCTTTCGAAAACGATGAAGCTCCAGCCATATTGAAATACCTCCTCGCCAATGGCAAAATTGAGCTACTACCTATCAAAGATCAGGAGGAAGCTAAGAGGATTACAGATCCAAACTACTGTGCGTACCACAGAAGGGTTCTTCACCCCTACTGAGATTTGCTTTGGACTCAAAAACAAAATCCAAGCCTTAATTAACTCCGGCGTCATAACGGCGAAACAAGCCAAGTAAAGACGACTCTTACTCCATTGGGTGCACGAGTATAAACTGTTTCCCCTCACTCCAAAGAGTATATGAGTATAAACTGCTTCTCGATCATCCAACTAAGTACAATGTTAAACCCGGTTTCGCAAAGGAAGCTGGGGGGTGGATGATTTATGTAACGGGAAGTTCCTGAGAATCTTATATTCTTAAGGATAACACGAACATGCGACTGAGGATAACGTACTCCTCGTTACACCCAGTTTTGCAAAGAAAGCTGGGGGTGGATAATTCATGTAACGGGAAGTTCCCGAAAGAATGTTAAATGTAATATTCTTAGGGATAACCCGATCATTATGAACAAAGTGATAAACACTAAACTCCTATTATGATTTCCGAACACTCTTTTGCTGAGATGAGATTCGATCACCTCTTTAAATTAATCTTCCCTCACAAAACTCATATTTTGGTCAAACCTTTAAACAGTTAGGACCAAATCCAAAATCCCTTCTCGATTCCTTCCATGAACGAGAGGTCCACTCAAATTGAACGATCAAACCTTTAAACAGTTAGGATCGTCTCAAACCCCTATTTGGTCAAACCTTTAAACAGTTAGGACTAAAGTCAAAATCCCCTCTCGATTCCTTCCATGAACGAGAGGTTCACAAATTGAGCGATCAAACCTTGAAACAGTTAGGATCGTACCAAACTCCCACTTGGTCAAACCTTACTACAGTTAGGACCACCACCAAAATTTCCTTTCGATTCATTTCGCGAACGAAAGGTCCAATTTTGAATTGGATAATGAAACCTTATGACAGTTAGGATTATTCAAACCAATCCAGATTCTCTAAGTGGAGATCCCACTTCGAGTTTCCTTTCCACCAGGAGATAGAATATAAAATTCTTCCTCTCTGATTTTGGGTTCATCTCTACCAACAAACAAGAGACCAGGAGATAGGATATAAAATTCTTCCTCTCTATCATTGGGTTCATCTCTACCAACAAAAAAAGAGACCAGGAGATAGAATATAAAATTCACCCTCTCCATCAGTGGGTTCATCTCTACCAACAAAAAAGAGACCATATTACTCCAATAGGTACACGAGTCTAAACTGTTTCCCTACCCTCAACAGGAAATTTCTGGAGAATATTACTCAAAATATTCTTAAGAATAACCTGATTATCTCCCAACGGGTATATGAGGTTAAACTATTTCCCGAACACTCTAATAAAGTATATGAGTATAAACTATCTCTCCATTCTTCAATAGCAGTTCTAATTCAAGACTTCGATGATGGTCACACGATAAACGCAGCACCGAAGGAAGTTTAGCTATTCTACAAAACACTGAATAGGCTAAAAGATGAAGAAATCAAGAGTTGAAGCCATTTATGGGTCCTTCCGTATGATCTACTCAATCAAGTACCGAAAGGATTAAAAGTTAGACCCATCTTATCCAAAGTATCACAGACTCCTCTATAAAGGAATGAGTCTGGAATACTTTGGAGGGGGTATCTGTAGGCATCAAAAAATGCTAAAAAGATATCCAAATACAGCTCAAGAGGAAATCATCCAAAAAATCAAAAGAACACAAGTATAGATTGTCTCGCACGCGAGACAGTCTTTGCTGTCTCGCCGTGCGAGATAGCCTTTGCTGTCTCGCATGCGAGACAACCTTTGTTGTCTCGCCATGCGAGACAGTGTTTTTTGTCTCGCACGCGAGACAGTGTTTATTGTCTCGCCCGCGAGACAGCTTTCAAAGGATCAGAAACTGTTTTGTAACCGCCGACACGTGGCCACCAACTGTTCAAGAACGTGGGAAACGTCATGGGCCAGAATCACATTGATAACTGCCAAAATAACAGAGTTGTAAAACGTGAGAAGGCAGTTACAAGAAAACTGCTGGGCGGTTGAGGATTTTCGAGACAACATTTACTGTCTCGGAACCCGAGACAGTGTTTACTATCTCGGAACCCGAGACAGTCTTTGCTGTCTCGACCGCCGAGTCAGCAAACACTGTCTCGGAAGTGGTTATTCATCCAGGGGTTATAAATACCCCCCTGTGATCATTTGTTTGAGGGGGCTGATCATTCTTGAGCACTTTGGAGCAGACAGAGCAGAGTTCCTGAGCTTCTGGCAATTCCTTGAGATTCGAGCTTTGACTTGATTTCAAGAAGAACGACTATCTTACTTTGATAAGATATCGTTTCAAATTCTCACTTCGATAAATGAAGGAAGAATCACTAAACCCCTCACGATTCAATCAGAATCTGTGATTTGGTGGTCCACGAGCCAAAGCGCTCCCGGCACAGGCAAAGATCCCACGCAAGCAGCGATCCAAACAACGATCCTGCGTTTGTTTCTAAAAAGTTGTAATTTTCATTTTTGTTGTGTAAAAGAAGTCTTATAAAAAGACTATTTCTTTTGAATTTGTTGTAATCGACTGAAGATATAATGAATTCCACAACGAGAGCAACTTTTGATGCAAACACTCCATTACAACCTTTGATTTTTTTAGAGTATCGTAGTTCATCATCATTTGATAGAATAATTGCATCCATAAACTTCATAAAAAACCAAGTCAACAACACTTAGTTTCAAGTCCATCTCACAACGTCTTGAGCATGATACTTTTTTCCAAGATGACTTACTGTGTTATATTTCAACTTTCAACATTTCATTGATTTTCAGAACATCAATGCAATCTTCATGCTCAATGACAATCTCTAAATAGCTAATTGATGAAAATTGTTGCCTCCTTTCTACTTCTGTCAATATTTGTTTGTCTATTTGTGTAGTTATAGTTGTCTTGCTAGCTTTTATAAATGAACCATGATTAATCTTAATATCAAACAAATTATCTTTTATATGAACTCTATCATAAGGAGAAAAATTCAATACTATTAACCTATTTTCGCAATTGAATTCTTGCCGAAAATTTTCAAATTGAGAAAATAAGATTAGGTTGTAATCTATAGGCAAAAATCTGTATCACAACTCTCTCTCCATGCAATGCCAAGTAAGAATCGACACCCAAAAAGGCACTGCTCCCTCCAATCTCCAGCTTAAAGTTAAATTGACTAAGAGTGAGAATATCTCGATACAACAAACCTCTTAAAGCTGCAAGCCCGTGACGATGCTTCCTACTCAACGCGTCTGCTATAACGTTCACCTTCTTCGGATGATACTGAAGCGTAAACTCATAATTTTTAATGAACTCTACCCATCGCCGATGCTTCTGGTTGAGTTCCTTCTGGGAAAAAAGATTATTCAGACTCAGATGGTCTGTGAACAGTTCGAATTGAACTCTATAAAGATAATTTCTCCACGTCTAAAGTGCAAAGAACATCGTTGTCAACTCCAAGTCGTGAGTGGGATAATTCTGATCATGGGTCCTCAACTGCCGTGAGATGTAAGCCACTACTCTCTGGGTTTGCATAAAAACGCCTCCTAGTCTCAATAAAGATGCATACTTGTAGACAACAAAGGTCTTATCACTGCTCGGGATGATCAACACTGGTGTTGTAGTCAACTTCGACTTCAAAGTCTCAAAGGCCTTATGGCACTCTAATTCCCAAACAAACTGAATACCCATCTTCATAAGGCGTGTTAACGGGGTAGCAATCTTCAAAAAGTTCTGGATGAACTTCTTGTAACGGCCGGCAAGACCCAAGAAGCTACAAATCTCTGTCACGGTCTTCGACGGCTCCTAATCAAGAACTTCTTCCACTTTAGCTGTATCTACTGTAATGCCCTCCTTACTAATAACATGACCTAAAAATCTGACTTCTGATAGCCAAAACTCATACTTGCTAAACTTAGCATACAACTGGTGCTCCTGTAAAGTCTGCAATGCCAGACGAAGTGCTGCTCATACTTGGTCTCTGACCTTGAATAGATGAGAGTATCATCGATGAAAACAATCATGAACTGGTCTAAATATGGATGGAAAACCCAGTTCATCAAATCCATGAATACTGCAAGTGCATTGGTTAGCCCAAATGACATAACAAGAAACTCAAATGACCCATATCGAGTTAGAAAGACGGCCTTGGGAATATCCATCTCCCGAACTCGTAACTTGTGATAGCCAGATCGAAGATCAATCTTTGAGAAACACTGCACTCCTTACAACCGGTTGAATAAGTCATCAATCCTCGGTAGTGTATACATGTTTTGGATAGTGATCTTATTCAACTCACAATAATCTATGCACAAACGCATGCTACCGTCCTTTTTCTTCACGAAAAGGACTGTTGCTCCCCACAGAGAATGATTCCGATGAATAAAACCCTGAGTAATAAGCTCCTCTAACTGAGTCTATAGCTTCCTCATCTCAGCAGGTGTTATATGATAGGGTGCCCGGGAGATCGGTGCCGTGCCCGACTGTAACTCGATGCAAAACTTAACCTCTCTCACTGGAGGTAATCTAGGTATGTCCTAAAAAATATCCTGGTACTCTGAGATGACTTTGATCTCACACAAATCAACACCCTGATCTCAAAACTCAACTCCTTGACGTATGCCAAAAATAACTCCGCAAACTGATTACCTTGTGCGGTTGCTACGATTAACTCAGATCCATTGAACGCTCGCAAGCTGGCTGTTTTAGCAAAACAGTTGATACTGACATGGTAGGATGATAGCCAATCCATATGAAGAATAACATCAAACTCAGACATGCACAAGACGATCAAATCGACTATGAACTCGGACACCTCTCTAAGACTGATAATGCATCTCCTAGAGATACTCTCTAAGAGGGACACCTCTCCAAAAGGAGTAAAAACTGATAGAGGAATATCTAAAGGCCGTGCCACAAGCAGAAGCCTATCCATGAATGTAAAGGAAATGAAAGAATGCGAAACTCTTGAATCAAATAAAATATGGGCTTGGAAGGAGTTCACAAGGAACGTACCTTTCACTACAGCTCCGCTCGCATCCTGGTTACGTGGCACGACTATTGTAGGCTGTCTAAAAATTACTACAAAAAGCTGGTCCTCATTAGTGTGAAGAAAGAGAAAAAAGATGGTGGGCTCCATAATCTTCATAAGGATTACAAACTGGCGATCCTTGTAGAACTTGAGAAAAGAGATTAAAATTGATGATCTCTTCAAGGCCAAACGCGAAGGTCCACCTTCGCGTTTTTAATTCCAAACACGGAGGTCATACTCGCGTCCCAACAACAAAACGCGGAGCTCATTCTCACGTCCCAACAACAAAACACGGAGGTCATTCCCGCGTTTCAACAATAAAACACGGAGGTTATTCCTGCGTTTCAAGATCAAGACGCGTAACTCATCGCCGCATTCCCAGATCAAGATAAGTAGCTCACTACCACGTTTTTAGCTCAATACGTGGAACTCACAACCGCGTTCCAGGTTCAAGATGCGAAACTCATTTCAGAACGCGAATCTCGTGTTTGACTGGTTCAAACATGACCTGAACGGTTTTAAAACCATTTTTCACGAAATGGGGCTCTTAAACCCCTATTATAAAGAGATTTATGGGGGCAGTTACACCCTATAAGCCCCCTTTATGGATCAATTTAAGGGGGTTTCACCGTTTCAAAACGGTTTTCCACTTAATGGGGAAATTAAGCCCCCATTAAGGAGCAATTTAATGGGGCGATTACACCCCTTAAACCCCTATAAATAGCTAAGAAATCAGCTCAAAAAGGGGTTCAGACCTTTTCTAGGGGATCTTTGAGCATTTTCGGATCTAGAGATCGGCAACATCTCTTTGTGGTTCGGATCTTGGCTTAGGATCTTTGTATCAAATCTTTGAGAGACTTCGGCGATTTGGATCTTTTGGCAGATCTTCAGCGAGATCTTCTAGCAGATCATCTTGGGAGGATCAGAATTAGCATCTTTGGCTTCAGATCTTGGAGAGTTTGGAGCATCATCAAGAGCCATTCTTGGAGCTTTTCCTTGGCTTGTGAACCATTTTCGTTAGATCAAAAAGGATTAATTTCGTAGGTACAAAGTAGATAAAATAAAGATAATAATGCAATGAACATGATAAAGGAAGGAGATACTAAAATAATAATTATCATGTTCTAACTAAAATAAATGAAGTACGACTGATGTCCGAAACATAGATAAAATATCTCAATACATAAGAGTCAACTGAAATTGTACTAAGGCACACGACCTTCCAAAATAAAATACATCTCTAATGTCTGAAAATAAACCTTAACTACTTTTGAGAACAAATAAACTACTAATAATAAATAATGATAGAAGCTAAGTCGAAACTCTATCAACCTATGATTCTTCGTGCGCCTGACTCGCTGCCTGAAAAGAAGAAAACAATGAGCATCAAAACGCTAGCAAGAACACCTTCACCGCCCTCAGGGGCAAGGGGTAGGTGTAGGAAAATACAAGTTAGTACATACAGATATATAAAACATTTATCCTGAACTAAGAGAAAATTGAGATTTAGAAATCCACAACACGAGAAGTAGTACGTCGAGCGAAATAATCCAGATAAGGAAACCCTCATGTATATAACATGTCTCAAATTTTTAATCTCTAAATCCCAACTCCAATTCTTATGCATAAAACAATAAATAAAAGAATAACACATTACCAAATCTCATCCAATAAACGTCATGTAAAAAATGATGCAGTCTACTCTCAGTAGATGGCACAGCAATAAGGACAAATATCCATCTAAGATACGTTGTGTATATATATATGATGCATCCTTATTCTCTACTCTCGAAGTGAGTAACATCGGAGCAAAGCACAAACTCAAATACACTGTGGAGAATAGGCATATCAGCCCAAACCAGAAAACCAACGATGACTCGGACACCCTGTGGAGAATAGGTTTATCAGCCTAAACTCAGATACAATGTGCCTCGAACACCCTGCGGAGAATAGGCATATCAGCCCAAACCAGAAAACCAACGATGACTCGGACACCCTGTGGAGAATAGGTTTATCAGCCTAAACTCGGATACAATGTGCCTCGAACACCCTGCGGAGAATAGGCATATCAACATAAACTCGGATACAATGATGCAACATAGAGTATATTCCAGGAGCGGTCTCATTACAAGAGAACCAACTAACGCACTCTGAGTGTAGTCCAGCCGCGGTCTCATTGCGAGAATACCGACTAACCCTACTCAAGCATCCACAACTATCATAAACCTAAACAAAGTGACTCTCTATCATGACAAATTCAAAATGTTAGATTTTGCACCTCAACTGCTAGTGCGAACGCAAACCCAATACATGTACTCCAGTGGACAAACACGTGTCTAGATGTGCGGACTTAAACTTTGCATTCACAATCAACACACGTGACAAAAACATCAAGTTCACAAATAACACTTGATGCGGCATAATTATGTACCAAAATTGCAAGTGCACAATTTATCAAGTTATAGTATAAAAAATATCGATCCCACGAGGAAGGTGATTTTAAGAGATTATTAGAAATGATTCTTATGTTTTGTGCGTGACGATTAGGAATAAAGAATAAGTGTGATTGTGATGAGTGATTGTTGTGAATATATGCAAAAAATAATAAATTGAATTTTAGAGGAGAGAAGGAAGAATCAAAGAATAAATGAAATCGCAAGGCAAGAAAGAAGAATGAATAAAATCAAGAAATAAACCAAGAATGAAAAGAAAATTTAAGAAAGTTAAGATGAAGGATTCAAAAGAGGTAAGAAATCTAGAATATAATCCACTAACCAATTTCAATTATAAAATACAAACTATTCTCTTTTTATCATATTTCAACTTAGATTTATTAAGCATAGATTATCAAACCATTTAAGATAAGCATAACCTATCAAATTATCATCTAAGTCAAAATTACTATTCATGATAAGAACAACAACATGATAATAATCTTAGAATTCATAAGCATAACCTATCAAACCATTTAAGATAAGCATAGATTATCAAATTCTTCTTCTACCGATTAGTTCTCTAGTTGATTATCCTAAACATGAACATTTTAAGTGCAAGAGAATAATTCATATAATATAAAGGAAATTAGACTAGTTTCATATAATTCTAAACTTTCTACAATAATTAAATTTACATCTTTAAGAAATAAAAACAAGGAAAAGAACTAATTACAAAAATAAAAAAAAAGAAAAATCTAAACTATGAACAAGAAATAAATCTAACTACAAAGGAAATAAAAATCTAAACTACCAAATATATTACAAAAATTAAATGCGAGAAAATAAATCTATTCTACAAATTAAAGCGCAAAAAGAAATAAAAAGACAAGAAAATAAATCTACACTACAAGCATGAATTTAAATCTAACTAATAAGCAATAATAAAGAAATTACTAAAAAAAATAAAAGAGAAAAGAAATGCAAACCTTCAAATTGCTCTTCATCTCCATCCTCATCTTTCAACAAAGAAGAGAAAGAACAAATTTAAAGAGAAAAAATTATTATTATTAATTGCAACTAAAGTTACAATTTTTGGAAGGCCTTCTCAATTAAGAGTAGCCCTCCTCTCCAAAAAGAGTTTACAAAATTTTCACACACTTAACCCCTCACTGTCTACCCCTATTTATAGTAATCTTCAATGAATATGAGCCATTGGATTTGTCTTGAGCCCTAAACAACAATCTCCACCTTTGAATTTCCTTTTTGTTCTTCTCTAGCCCAAACATAGGAGGCCCAATTGATTTATTTGATTTTCAAAAGAAAAATGAAAATCCAATCCTTAGCAACCATCAAGTCCGGTCCTTCATTGGGGGAAAAAAATCCAGGTCTGCAGTCCATTACATTCTAGAATTTTATGTGGACTTGGAGACTCAAATTAACATCTAAATCCGGTCTTGAGCTCTTGGTTTTTGGCCCAATCAAACTCCAGCTGCATCAATCCAACAAAACCGGCCCAATGACATTTCAGCAGTCCATCAGTCATTTATTTGTTGAGTGGAATTTCAGCATCCTAGGTCCGGTCCTTGAGAGCTCATGAGATAGCAGCCCACTTGATTTGAAATTAATTCTCCTTTGTGAAAACAATTAAAACTGCAGTAGGTCCATGTCCTCATTTGGTTTTTTTTTTAAAAATCAATTGTGCAGGCCATTTCATTAACCAAGTCCGGCCCATAAACTTTTTCTCCATTCAACTGCAGCCGGCCATATCCCTTGGTGTAATCTTTTTTGCTTTGGGTCTTCAAAAAGTCGAAAATTGCACTTAGGTTTCTTGAATCATTTCTTCATTTAATCAATGGGTTTTTGTTGAGAGATGGGAAGTTGAGATTTATTCTTCATTAATCTGCAATTAAAAGGTAAAAACAATTATTAGTGATATATTTATTCATATAAAATAGATAATGAGGGTATAAATTTGTAATAAAAATGTGATTATCAACACTAGACCGGTTGACTGATGTATCGTCATCGATTGACCGACGGCATGCACAAAGCATGAACAAAACAATTCAGCCTTGACCGGTTGACCGATGCTTGTGCTCCGGTCGTCTAACCAGAGGTAAGTCTTCAATTTCATGTAAACATATATTTTTGTTACAAAAATCAAAATCTTCACATAAACACATGTCTATAATTTTGTTTTAATGTAATTAAGGTTCATACCACTTCATGAAAACACAGATATAAATATTTGAGGGGATTGACTAACCCTAACATGATTTTATTTATAAATTCTACATGAAAATAACTAATTTTATCAAAATCTCATGTTAGATTTGAATAAAATCTTAAACCCAGATCAAGAAAATCATTTCAAACCTTTTAAGTCAAAAAGATTAAATCTTTATATTATACAGTTTAAAGAAGCAATCTTTACTCATAAAATAGGTTTTGGAAATCCAATAAAATGCAAAATAAAATAGGATATGAGTTAGGAGGAGATGAAACTTGCCTCAACAAGTCATGTTGAACTTCCAAACATACGTGAGAACGATCCTCCTTCACCAAAAGCCGTAGATCTCGCCCTCTTCTAGATTCTTGCTTCTCAAAGCACTCATAACTCACAAAATAAACTCTAGGGTTTTTGAGGGGAGAGGGTGGCTTTTGTTCACGTGAAAATATGAAGAAAAAGAAAAAAATTTAGGTATATATACTCATATATATATATATATATACAGACAAACCCGAAATAAAATAGTTTGACATGATAACCAAATCCTACCTAGAATCTGCTTATCATCAGTCAACTGATTTGCTTAAACTAGTCGACCGACCTATGTTCATCGGTCGACTGGTTTGCTAGGACCGGCCGACTGACCAGAACACAGAAACTGACAGATAGGTTTTTGCATTTATGCATATTTACACTTATATACATACATATATGCACTTAATCGATCTCAAATCGATTTCTAACATACTCATTCATCCCAGAATAGTATCAAACATGATAAAGATTATTTAATGTTATTTTTTCACAATATATTCAAATTTACGAAGTTTTACATTCACCCCCAAAAGAATTTTATCCTCAAAATTCCGCAATCGCACGCTGAGGGGATAATCTAGACAAGAAAGCTCTCACATACACATCTCATACCATTAATCTCCAGATACGAATCATAAGAAATATTTATACTTAACAATCTAGAATGTGAATAAAATCACACTTAACCCCTAATTAAGCAGAACTAGGACGCTGAGTAAAAAACTCCAAACAAGGAACCCCCAATGTATATACCATAAGTTCCAAATGATTAGAAGCTAAGTGTTAATACCCACATTCTAGCGTTAAATGAAACATGGCTATAAAGACAAAATGAACATAACAATATCATAGCTAACATTATACGTGCTCAAACCGGTGTGGGTAGTCGTGACACATATCCTCCTCGCCCTCCCAAGAAGCTTCCCCAGCTTCGTTCCAGTTCCACTGCACTTTTACTAATGGGATTACTTAATTTCTAAGTTTCTTGTCCTCTCTGACAAGAATGCGAACTGGAATTTCAATGGTGGTCAATTTCGCCTGAAGCTCTAAATCTGGCGCATCAATCACTCTTTGCTGCTCTTCATCATTTAAATGCTTCTTGAGAATCGATACATGAAAGACATCATGAACTCCGGACATCGATGCTGGAATATCAAGTCGATACAAAACAACTCCAACACGATCAACAATCCTAAATAGTCTAATGTATCTCGGGGCAAATTTTCCCAGTCTCCCAAACTGACAACCACCCTTTATTGGTGATACTTTTAACAATACATAATCTCCAACCTGAAACTCTAACGATCAACACCTTTGGTCCGCCTAACTTTTTTTGCTGACTCTGGACTGCAAGAATATTCTCCCAAATCAATGCTACCTTCTCTAAAGTTTGTCTAACCAAATCTGGTCCAAGTAGCAAGCTTTCCTCCAGCTCTACCTAACAAATCGGAGATCTACAAGGCCTCGTATACAATGCCTCATAAGGAGCCATGCCTATAGTTGATAGATAACTATTATTGTAGGAAAAGTCAATCAATGGAATATCATCCTCCCAGCTACCTTAGAAATTAATAACACATGCCGCAACATGTCCTTCAAAACTTGGTTGACCCTCTCTGTTTGGCCATCTATTTGTGGATGGAAAACACGACTATATAATAGCTGACTGCTGAAAGAATTCTGAAAATTCTTTCAGAAATGCGATGTAAAAACTGAGCCTCGATCTGATACAATGGTCTCTGGGACTTCATGTAGTCTCACAATCTCCTGGATGAAGATTCTCGTATAAGTCTCAGCCGTATAAGTCGTCTTAACCAGCAAGAAGTGCATCGACTTCGTCAATCTATCAATAATCACCCAAATCGAATCATTCCCTTTGTTAGACCTTGGCAAGTCTACAATAAAATCTATCGAGATATCTGCCCACTTCCACTCAGGAATGGGTAAAGGCTGTAAGTTCCCGCGTGTCTCTAATGTTCTGCCTTCACTTGCGGACAGGTAAAGCATTTAGATACATACTCTGCGATATCCCTACGCATGCTGCTCCACCAAAAATGTCTCTTCAGGTCCTTGTAAATTTTGATTGTGCCTGGATGCATTATGTACCTGGTGTAATGTTCCTCATCAAATAATTCCTTCTTCAACTGCAGAATAACCATCATCACTAGTCGGGCTTTCATGCGAAGGCCCATATTTGTTCCGATGGTACAATCCGCCTTGGGCTATTTGGAAATCTCCCCCTTTCGGGTTTTAATCCAAGAGTCCTCTACCTGAGCACTGACCACTCTATCAGTCCATGATGGCTGTACAGCTAAAGCTCCTAAAAATGCGCTGCTCCCACCAATCTCTGGTCTAAAGTCAAACTGATTGAGGGTTAGAAGATCTCGATACAATGAGCATCTCAAAGCTGTAAGCCGGTGACGACGCTTCCTACTCAACGCGTCTGCTACAATATTCGTCTTTCGCGGATGATACTGAAGTGCGAACTCGTAATCCTTAATGAATTCGACTAATCGCCACTGCTTCTGGTTGAGATCCTTCTGGGAGAAAAGATACTTCAGGCTCTAATGGTCGGTGAATACCTTGAACTGAACTCCATAAAGATAATTTCTCCATGTCTTCAGTGCGAAGATTACTGCGGCTAACTCCAAGTCATGTGTAGGATAATTCTTCTCATGAGTCCTCAACTACAGTGAGATGTACACAACTACTCTCTAAGTCTGCATCAATATGCCTCCTAGTCCCGACAAAGATGCATCTGTATAGAAAACAAAGATTTTATCACTGCTCGGGATGATCAATACTGGTGTTGTAGTCAACTTGGCCTTCAAGGTCACAAAGGCTTTCTGACACTCCGGTCCCTAAACAAACCGTACACCCTTCTTCCTAAGGCATGTCAGTGGGTATCAATCTTCAAAAAATCCTGGATGAATTTCTTGTAATAGTCGGCAAGCCCCAAAAAGCTATGAATCTCCATAACGGTCTTCGGTGTCACCTAATCAAGAACTACCTCCACTTTGGCTAGATCAACTGCAATGCCCTCCTTGCTAATGACATGGCCTAAAAATCTAACCTCCGAAAACCAAAACACACATTTGCTAAACTTAGCATATAACTGGTGCTCCCACAAAGTCTGCATTGCCAATCGAAGGTACTGCTCGTGCTCGGCCTCTGATCTCGAATAAATGAGGATGTCATCAATAAACACGATCACGAACTGGTCCAAGTATGGACAGAAAATCTGGTTCATCAAATCCATGAATACTATGGATTCATTGGTTAGCCTAAATAGCATGATGAGGAATTTAAAAGACCCATATCGAGTCAAAAAGGTGGTCTTGGGAATATTCATCTCATGAACCTGCAACTGGTGATAACCAGATCAAAGATTAATCTTTGAGAAACACTACGCTCCCTACAAGTGGTCGAATAAGTCATCAATCCTCGGTACTGGATGTAAGTACCCTAGAAGGGGTGAAAAAGGTAATTGCTAATCTAATCTGATTTAGATGTCAAAATAAAACTTATTAACTAATATCCTAGCAATATGACATACAAAGAGATATATGCAGGGATAAACAAATAACCAATAGGCGATATAAACAATGAGATAATAAGAGTGCGTCAAAATAATCACAAACACAAAGAAAATGATCACAGAGTTTGTTCAACCCTCAACCTACGTCTCCGCTCCTCACCCTCGAGAAGATTCTCCACTAATCATAACATAAATAACTACATAATCGGTTTCCATAGCTCACCGAAAATTTTTACAACTCACACGTTGATAATAACACAATACACTTCTCTAAGTGTTGGCCAACCCATGTCATCTTCCTCAAGTGATTGGAAGTACTATCTCTCCCTAGGCTTTTACAACCAAGTCACTCCTCTTAGAACTGACCCCGTTCTTCTCCCAACCACTCCTCTATGTGTCCTTGTGTATTACAACGTGTTCTCAATAATAAGCTCAAGTAAATGATTTGTTCTCTAACAAGATGAGAATGAAATTGAAAGATTACTAAATGATCACACCCACAACCCAATAATATTATATGTGAAATACTTAGGCTCAATGGTTGTGTGTAAAACAATAAGTAAAACAAATTAAACTCAAATCAATCTAGCATAAATATATGAAAAATAAAATAATAAAAAGCTAGATGAAGAGTTTAGAAAAATTCTCCAACTAAGAGATGAAGATGTTGAGGATGAAAGTCTCAAACTTGAAATTGAATTCCTTCTCTTGTGAAAACCTCTTCACATCAACGAAGTTTTGATCTTCAAAAACCTGAAACAAACAGCCCAAAACCTCAGTGAAACCCCTTGACAAACTTGGATCAAAAAAATGAGCATTGAGGGGTATTTATAACCTCTCAAAGAAATTATGCCAAAACTAGCCGTTACAGCCAAAATCCATTATCGGTCGACTAATAGGTTGAATCGATCGACTGATGATCCGACTGTTAGCAAAATCTAGAACAATATCAGTCGACTGATGAACATCATTAGTTGATTGATAGGCTGTTCGGTTGATTGATAAAGATCATTCGACTAAACAGAAACAAAACTTAAAATTACAGAGCAGTTTATCGGTCGACTGATAGGAACATTCGATCGACCGAAAATGTGCACAACACATTTTCTTCTAAAAAACTAATTTTGTAAAATCAATTAAAAATAACAAATTAACTCCAAAAATTATAAAACTTAGGGAAATGTTTATATTTATGAAAACAAACATGTTAAAGAAGAAAATTTTTAAAATAACATTTCCCATTTGTGAAAACTTATAATTTTGTAAAATGTTGGAAATACGGAGTCGTTAATACTTGATTTTGACAAAAATAATTTCAAACAAGTTTGAAATTTCTTTTAAATGGATTAATAGACTTTGAAAATAATGTAAGATGATATTATGGAGTCTATAATCCGAAAACACAATTTGTGAAACAATATGTGTGTGTGTGTATATAAATTGAGCTCTAAGCATAACACATAAAGTACAACTCCTAAACTAATATACCCAAGCAATAGGTCTTTAATTAAGCTCGTCTTGGTTGCGGATGAAGTGATGATGAATCTTGACTTGAATTGCGATGTCTTCATTCTGATTTCTGCCAACCTCTATTTAATGTCATCGTTAAAATCAATTCCAATCAACCTCCGACATGGATCTTTGTGTAGAATACCTAACAAGTAAATACAACCATTCGACAACTTTGTTAGGAATATTTTGTTAATCATCAAAACTAGATTAGACAATAGGCTCATAAACATGAGACCTAACAATCTCCCCCTTTTTGATGATGATAAACAATCTACACAAGGAGTATATAAATATGCATGATACAAATGAATATACAATTTATAATCATCATGCCTAAAACCAATAGGAAGCAAAAGCAAGATATACTCACAATATACTTGTTTCTCCCCCTTTGTCAACATTAAAATGGGGAAAACAATAAGAGAGAAGAGAGCAAAAAGCTCCCCTTACCTATAAGCACAGTGACTATGAACAAGATAGGGAAAGGTTCCCCCTATCAAAGTGCCTTAGAGCATATATCAATAATAATAAGGCATATATGTGAGTAAACATAGATATAAAATCGTGCTAATCATAACTCACATTCAAAGAGACGAAGAGAACACATAAAGATATATCATTATGAACTGTGTCTCAAAACATAGTTTTAAAACAAATCTTAAACAAAAATTAGTACATAAAAATTATGAAATAAAATAATAAAAAGGATGATAGTATCATGAGTATAAACAAATCTCCAATGGTGATAAAAACGATGATCCAAACATCATCTGGAAATATTCATGAAAGAACTCCATGAAAGAAAATTATGAAAATCCATGAATAAATCATAATATCAAATGAAGAGAAATCATGAAAAGATATTTTCAAATAAAAACAAATCATGAAAACCATGAAAATTATGACAATCATGAAGTCCAAATGAAAATCCCACATTTTTTTCAAACATTTAATATTTAAGAACATATCAAAAGATAAGGAAATCATGAATCAAACATTTAGTAATTGAGCACATATTGCTCTGATACCAAATTGTAAGTACCCTAGAGGGGTGAATAGGATAATTGCTAATCTAATCCGATTTAGATACCAAATTAAAACTTATTAACTAATATCCTAGAAATATAATATACAAAGAGATATATTCAAGGATAAACAAATAACCAATAGGCGATATAAACAATGATACAATAAGACTGTGCAAAAACAATCACAAACACAAAGGAAATGATCACGGAGTTCGGTCAATCCTCGACTTAAGTCTCCGCTCCTCACTCTCGAGGAGATTCTCCACTAATCACAACACAAATAACTACACAATCGGTTTCCAAAGCTCACCGAAATCTTTTACAACTCACATGTTGATAATCACACAATACACTTCTCTATGTGTTGACCGACCCATGTCCTTAACTCTCATTTCCTTCTCATGTATATTGAAACTGAGTTTTATCAGTTTGTTTAGAAGAGTTTAAAGTGTGTTTTGGTTTTTGTAAAAGAGTTTACAAGAGGAGGAGATCATTTTGATTTTGAGCATCAATCTTCTAATCTCTATCTATCTGTTCTTAGAGAAGTTTTCTAAACTCAATCCCTAGCTAATCTATATGAGAAATAAAATAATAAAAAGGTAGATGAAGAGTTTAGAAAATCTCCAAATAGGAGATGAAGATGTTGAGTACGAAAGCCTCAAACTTAAAATTGAATTCCTTCTCTTGTGAAAACCTCTTCACATAAACGAATTTTTGATCTTAAAAAACTTGAAACAAATAGCCCAAAACCTCAGTGAAAACCCTTGAAAATTTTGGCTCAAAAAATGAGCATTGATGAGTATTTATAACCTTTCAAATAAAATATGCCAAAACTAGCCGTTACAGCCACAATCCATTATCAGTCGACTGATAGGTTGAATCGATCAACTGATGATCTGACCGTTGGCAAAATCTAGAACAATATCGATCGACTGATGAACATCATCGATCGATTGATAGTCTATTCGGTCAACTAATAAAGATCGGTCGACTGAGCAGAAACAAAACTTAAAATTGCAGAGCAGTTTATTAGTCGACTGATAGGAGCAACCGGTCGACTGAAAACGTGCACAACATATTTTCTGCTTAAAAACTAATTTTGTAAAATTAATTAAAAATAATAAATTAACTCCAAAAATTTTAAAACTTAGGGAAATGTTTATTTTCATGAAAAAACATGGTAAAGAAGAAATTTTTAAATAGCATTTCCTATTTGTTAAAACTTGTCATTTTGTAAAATGTTCACAATACGGAGTCGATAACACTTGATTTTGATAAAATGATTTCAAATAAATTTGAAACTTCTTTTAAATGTATTAATAGACTTTGGAAATAATGTAAGATGATATCATGAAGTCTATAATCTGAAAACGCAATTTGTGAAACAATATGTGTGCATATATAAATTGAGCTCTAAGCATAACACATAAAGTACAACTCCTAAACTGATATACCCAAGCAATAGGTCTTCAATTAAGCTCATCTTGGTTGAGGATGAAGAGATGATGAATCTTGACTTGAATTGCGACAACTTCATTCCGATTTTTGCCAACCTCCATTGAATGTCATCGTTAAGCTCATTTCCAACCAACATCTGATAAGGATCTTTGTATAGAATACCTAACAAGAAAATACAAACACTAGACAAACATTATTAGGAATTGTTTGTTAATCATCAAAACTAGATTAGATAATAGACTCATAAATATGATACCTAACAGTGGATACATGTTCCGGATGGTGACTTTATTCAACTGACAATAATCTATGCACAAACGAAGATTGCCGTCCTTCTTCACGAAAAGGACCGGTACTCCCCATGGAGAATGACTTAGGTGAATAAAACCCTGAGAAATAAGCTCCTCTAACTAAGTCTTTAGCTCCCTCATCTCAGCAGGTGTCATACGATAAGGTGCTCAGGATATCGGTGTTGTGCCCGACTGTAACTCGATGTAGAACGCAACCTCTCTCACTGGAGATAATCTAGGTATGTCCTAAAAGATTTCCTGATACTCTAAGACTACTCTGGTCTCGCTCAAATCAGCACCCCGATCTCACAACATTACCTCCTCCACGTACGCCAAAAATGACTCTACAAACTGGTTGCCCTGTGAGGTCACTACAGCCAACTCAGTCCAATCGGATGCTCGCAAGCTAACTGTTTTAGCAAAACAGTTGATACTAAAATGGTAGGAAGATAACCAATCCATACCGAGGATCACATCGAACTAAGACATACTCAAAATGATCAAATCTACTATGAACTCGGACTCATCTTAGCGGATGACACATCTCCTACAAATGCTCTCTAGATGCGTGTAGGTAATAAAAATTGTATGGGTGTCAAAGCCTGCCTGCCTGAAAACGCAATTTGTGAAACAATATGTGTGCATATATAAATTGAGCTCTAAGCATAACACATAAAGTACAACTCCTAAACTGATATACCCAAGCAATAGGTCTTCAATTAAGCTCATCTTGGTTGAGGATGAAGAGATGATGAATCTTGACTTGAATTGCGACAACTTCATTCCGATTTTTGCCAACCTCCATTGAATGTCATCGTTAAGCTCATTTCCAACCAACATCTGATAAGGATCTTTGTATAGAATACCTAACAAGAAAATACAAACACTAGACAAACATTATTAGGAATTGTTTGTTAATCATCAAAACTAGATTAGATAATAGACTCATAAATATGATACCTAACAGTGGATACATGTTCCGGATGGTGACTTTATTCAACTGACAATAATCTATGCACAAACGAAGATTGCCGTCCTTCTTCACGAAAAGGACCGGTACTCCCCATGGAGAATGACTTAGGTGAATAAAACCCTGAGAAATAAGCTCCTCTAACTAAGTCTTTAGCTCCCTCATCTCAGCAGGTGTCATACGATAAGGTGCTCAGGATATCGGTGTTGTGCCCGACTGTAACTCGATGTAGAACGCAACCTCTCTCACTGGAGATAATCTAGGTATGTCCTAAAAGATTTCCTGATACTCTAAGACTACTCTGGTCTCGCTCAAATCAGCACCCCGATCTCACAACATTACCTCCTCCACGTACGCCAAAAATGACTCTACAAACTGGTTGCCCTGTGAGGTCACTACAGCCAACTCAGTCCAATCGGATGCTCGCAAGCTAACTGTTTTAGCAAAACAGTTGATACTAAAATGGTAGGAAGATAACCAATCCATACCGAGGATCACATCGAACTAAGACATACTCAAAATGATCAAATCTACTATGAACTCGGACTCATCTTAGCGGATGACACATCTCCTACAAATGCTCTCTAGATGCGTGTAGGTAATAAAAATTGTATGGGTGTCAAAGCCTGCCTGCCTGGCCCAGCCTGCCAATAAGCTTGGGCTCATTTGAATTTAAAATATCCCAACAGAGCTCGCCCGCAAAGCTCAACCTCTCCTTATTGAGCTTGACCGCAGAGCTCAACCTTGCCTATTTATTGAGCTCACCCGCAGAGCTCAATCTCGCCCAATTGTTGAGTTCACCCACAAAACTCAACCTTGCCTGTTTATTGAACTCACCCACAGAGCTTAATCTCGCCAAATTGTTGAGTTCACCCACAGAACTCAACCTCACCTGTTTATTAAGCTCACCCACAGAGCTCAATCTCGCCCAGTTGTTGAGTTCACCCGTAGATTTCAACCCCGCCTATTTATTGAGCTCGCCCGTAGTGCTCAACATCGCCCACATACATCATTGAGCTCGCCTGCAGAGCTCAACCCTACCTAATCACTGAGCTCACCTGCAAAGCTCAACCTCACCTAATCCTTGAGCTCGCCGCAAAGCTCAACCTCGCCTAATCATTGAACTCGCCCGAGCTCAACTTCACCCATCTACTTTGTTCGCCCACATGAACAAAATCCGCCTGAATGCTTCGCTCACCTACACGAGCCAAGCACGCCTAGAGGGAGTTCACCCACAAGAACTCCACTTGACAATGAACGCCAACACACACGTTAGAGGGGCCCGCTAGCTAACCCCGCCTATTTGCTAAGCTCATCTGCAAGCTTGCCTGAGAATTCCGACAGCTCTCAAGCTCACCTATAGCTTTGCCAGCCTCGCCTAAGCAATGCAAGCATGCTTCTTGCTTAAGGGAGTGGGCCTACTCACTCCCTACGTCCTGGGTGATGATGAGGCATGGCTCTCATCACCCCTAGGTGGTCACATCCCACAGCTAAGGGAGTGCATGGTGCTCCTCACCCATTGGTGGTCATATCCCATAAATCAAGGGATGTCTCATGCAATCCCTTGCCTATTTATAGGACCCCTTTGCTAACTTGAAAGGGTTCAGTAGTTCGGAGGTTAGGTGGTTCAGGTTCACGGGGGGCTTAGTATTTTCCTTAAGGCTCTTCAATCACAGAGGCCTTTATTTGGCTTGGCTTGGGAGAACATTCCTAGCTCTTTGTTTGGATTGTTGAAGTAGACTCAATCTGAACTCTCAGATTTGAGGCTCATCAGCTCTCTGCAAGCCCTTGCATTGTAGCTCTCTCCAATCTTGTGGCTTTGGTACTTTTCAAGCTCGAGTATAGTCAAACTCAATCACTCCGGGCCCTCTAATGCGTACTGATGCTCTAACCGTAACTTCGATCGGATCGTCCAAGGGAAGCAAACTCGGCGCAAGCACCGAAGGAGGTGTCCTACCATTGCCAACGAACCTATGTTAAATAAGAAGGGTCATTCCCCTTATCCTCTGTCGTAAACATTGATTATTAGTTTACAATAAGTTAATCTCATAAATACAAACGACCCCTCGAACGGGAAGTCAATTTTTACACCCGACAGAAGATGGCAATCATAGTGGAAGAAACCATTCACTCAGATGAATTGGTGGTGGTGCAGTTCGACGAAGTTGCAGAGGGGACAACTGTTGAGTCCCTTATGATCGAGTTTGACCAAGCCAAGTATGAAGAATACTTGTCTTCTTCCTCCTATTGTATCCATGCATCACGCAAGCACTACAGAATCGCGCGTGTGGCCCGACCCAAAGTGGTCGAGGTAACCACACCCGAGAGCTCTACCCGAGCTAAACCAGGGGGTTCTATCTCCCCCAAGCTAATCAAAACTAAGCATGCAAGCCAAGGGACTACCCGTTAGGTCGCTTCTATCTCCCCCAAGCTAATCAAAACTAAGCATGCAAGCCAAGGGACTACCCGTTAGGTCGCCAAGTGACCCGCACAGTCCCCCATGCAAGAGAAGACCTTAGTGCACGTCGATGATCTTGCCTTCACCGTCGACATGAGTCTCCCCCTCTCTGGAAGAGCCCAACGGTGGCGACGACAAGCTCTCGCCCGTCGGAAAGCCGAAGCCCACACTCCCTATGATGGCATGAATTACCATTCAGGCTTGAGAAGTATGAAGTAGGAGCGTAAAGTTCCTAGTTTTGGCGAACTAGGTCGGTCAGGAGAGGCCACCTATTCAGGCGAGCTTCACTCAATTGGTCGAGTCCCCAAAATTGATAGGCTTGGCATTTCAGGGGAACCTAACACTTCAGGTGAGCCTCACTCCAGTAGTAGAATTCCCCACATAGGTGGACTCAGTGATTCAGGTGGGTTCCCTTGCATTGGCAGAGCTCCCCATCTGGGTGGTCTCAACACTTCGAGTGAGCCAACAAAATCGGGCGGTCGGCTAAAGCTAGCTCAAATTCCAGACCTCGACTGGTAAGGCAAGGTCACCTGAATGAACAGACGGTTCAAGCTCGCCAGTAGTCGGCTGAAGGTCGCCTAAACTCAGGACCTCGCCTGACAAGGCAAGATCGCATGAAGTCGACACTTGGGAAATTTCCTAAATGTTCTCATTCCGACTCCTTTGAGTCTCTTCCATGCAATTGCACATTTGGTCCTTCCAACCTTGGGGGTTGCCACCACCAACCTACAGCAGATCTCAGGGATCACCTAACTTGCAAACGCAATATTCACGAGGCAAACCCTGAGTGTCATTGTGAGAGGCTCATCCAGGTAGTACTTACCGATTGCCAGTGCACCGAGACGCCAAAGCCATTAGTGTTCGGGAGGCTTTCTTAGCTGTCTCCTGAGCCAAGACATCCTCGCCAAAGACACCATCATCAGAAGAAGCGAGCCAATTGTGACTTGGAGCTCCCGATAGCCACAATCTGCATGGTAGGAAAAGGTAAAGCCTGACATTCAGATTCATCAGATCTTGAACATACCCTAGGGTTCAGATGCCCCCCTGTTGAAGAGGGGGGTGTATACTAATGCACTCGCCTTCAAACAGGAGCAACTATCCCATTCGATTATGCTTGTTTTTATCGCCCATCTATGATAATGAGGATGAGGTGTGCTCAGCAGCAGTAACATCTCAAACCTCAAGCTTAGCCTACGGCAAGCACGCAAAGGTGCACATAGCGAAGGCCTCCGATGACCTCACAAAAAAGTTCAAGGAGCAGCAGGAAACCATCAGCTCTCTAAGGAAGATGATGGAACAACTTCTCAATGAGAAGAAGAAGAAGAGGAATTCACGAAATTGTCGAAGACCCTCAAGGAATAAAGAGTGAGAGCTTACTCCTCCTCACACAACTGAAGAAGAAGATAATCGCGAGCCACATTCGGATTATTCTAACAAATCCTCGGGAAGACACTTGCATTCAGGCAGCACTCCCCGAGACAAGAGGTTTGATGAGTTCCAGAGTCATCTCAACGCCTTGAAGCTCCAGAAGAACATGAACGAGCTGGGCTTGGTTCGACCGTATCCAGTCAAATAGGACACGGTCGCTTACCCGACAAAGTTCAAACCAATGAGTCTGGTCTAGTTTGATGGTAATGGCTTTCCCTCACAGCACATCTACACCTGTCCCAGATGGGATTCCTCACGGGAAATAATACCATTCTCACCCGATTGTTCATTGGTATCCTAAGAGGGGTGGCGTGGCCTTTGAATGGTTTTGTAAGCTAGAACTAGGCTCCATCACAACATGGACCGACGTAGAAAGGCTTTTCTTGGCCCATTTCTTCGACGACGACACAGAAGTGTCGATGGCCACCCTGCTTGCCGATAAACAGAAGAAGACAGAATCAGTTGACGATTTCCTCAAGAGATTTAGGAATCGGTCACTTCAATGTCCGGACCAAGTCTCCTTAAGCACCCTGGTTGAGATGTGCTACAACAACCTCTCAATCGACATTCTGTCCAGAGTCGACACAGTGGAAACTCGGACCTGGAAGGAACTCGTTCGCCAAGGTGAGCAAGTCGAGAACATGATTAAAAGATTGGAAGCTGAAGAACCTTAGCCCAAGAACAGAGCTTCGAAACTGAACACCTCTAGGAACCCTCAATCAAGAGGGAAGGAGATCATGGCCGTTGATTCTACTCCAGCCCCTAAATAGCATAGAGGCAAAAGCTCAAGCCCTTCGAGCAACTCCTACAAAGGCAATACGACTTCACAGACGAACAGGTGGTGGCTACCTTCAATACTCTTCTCAAAAGCAACAAGATCAAGCTGCCAAAAGTCATGAAACCTGAAGATGTGAGCAAAACTTATGATCCAGGCTACTGTGCGTACCACAGATTTGTCAGTCACCACACCTCCAAATCTATATCCTTAAGGATAAACTGCAAGCTCTTTACGACACAGGAGTCCTAAAGAAGGAGAAGATGTAGAAAGCGGTGACTACAAACATGGTCACCCTTTAATTCGGAATGGGTCTCCCTTAGGTTCATACACCGACAGGAGTCGTGCCCATCCCTAAGGCGGAACTAAAGATTATCAAGGACGACCCTCACAATCAACGAGGAAAAGGCTTGGTACCACAGACCTTACTGTCAGGACATGTGATGTAGGTTCATCCCAAACTACTCGACGATGAGCAATGGACTTCCAACAAGTCCAAGGGCAAATCTAAGCTTTGTAATGTCATTTTGGAAATTCCGAACAATAACAAAGTGTAGGTAGCAACCCTCACCGATTCTGACGAGGAGGCAGATGCATTGATCACTCGAGTAGGGAAGGACTTTGCCAAAAGCTACCATCCGATGGCAGAGAGTCTGATAAGGCTACAAATGGGACTGCCACCAACAATTCAGCCAAGTCTTGACAGGCCGAGCTCAAGTCGTCAACCCTTTCGGTTCAACCTACTTGCCCAGCTAAAGAATATTCCAGCCATGATCACTCTAGATGAGCTTTTGCGGTTGTCCAACATGACCCGCGAAGCCTAGTGAGAGGCGTTGACCAATTCAGAAGCCTTTGCCACACATTTCTTGCCCACTCCCAAAGAGGAGATGGAAATAAGATGTCCACAGTACTGCCAGATATCCAAACAATAGATCCCCTACATCACTTTTACTCCAGAAGACATGCTCATCAAGAGCACGACTCATGATCGACCCCTGTACTTCACAGGATACATCGGCTCCTCGAGAGTAGACAGGATCCAAGTCGATCCGGGGTCTACACCAATTATTGTCCTCATGAAGCTCATCAAGCACTTGGGGGTGCCTCAAAAGCAGTTGTCTTCGACGACCACCAACATCTTTGGCTTCAACGCCACCGGAACCTAGCCACTTGGGAAGATTCGTCTCAAATGTTAACTGGGTGACATGAAAACTGAGGTGACCTACTACGTCATTGACGCAGAACCCTCCTATAACATGCTGTTGGGCCGGCTATGGATCCATAGCAATAGAATAGTCCCGTCCATATTGCACCAGTGCTTGAAATATGTGGAAGACTATGACCAAGTGAAGACGGTGGTTGCAGATAAATAGCCCTTCAAGGGAGTTAAAAACTACTTCACCGATTCTCTGCTCTACCAAGACCCTAATTCAAGCGACGAGCCTCCGGTCGATGAACCTGGCAATGGCAATGAAGTTGATAGTGAGCCCGAGAACAATAAGGGTCTCGTCTTCAACAATATTACACCCATTGTGATTGGCTATGAAGGCCCTACTATAACCGACGCTGATAAAACAGACGAGTTTTTCTTGAGTGAAAGTCTCACATTAGCTTATTTGTCGTCCGGTTCGGAACCTCTTGATGATGAGTTCATCAACTCGATCTCAAGGATGTACAATGACCTTTCCCTTCACTTGCCTCTGTACTCGTTGTTTGTCACCAACAAACAAATGATTGAGTCCTCGCAAGCTATCTTTGTCATACCCACTCAGAATATTTCTCAGCAAAAGATTATCTTTGAAAGCATAGACCAACCCGCACACACACTGTGGGATAAGTCAGACAAAGATGAACCCGCTCCTCAATTCTCATGTTACAACCCCATCGTAAAATGCATGATGGAGAGGATGTGTTATGACTTCATCCGTAAGGAAGGCTTAAAGTACGACAAAGGCCGAAAGACGCCCCTTTGACCTGCCTATGTCCCCAGGAGGACGCCTGACAATTACTATGGTAAAACTCGAAGAGGGCTAGGTTACTCCTCCTCTTCCTTAGAGTTGTACTGCAATTTCAACGGAATATCCGACGATGCTCGCTCAGATGATCAATCATCAACATCTTTGACTTGGGATTCAGATGTTAGCATCAGAGCCTCGTTCTAGAACCTCAAGAGGACGAACAAATCCCACTTTATGATGAAGCATGGGATCTCCACATTAGTGCCCAGTAGAGTGGTCACTTCGAACAGCGTGAACCACCCATGAAGGACAAGATCCTTCAAATTAACATGGGAGATGAGGCAAACACTAAACCCATACTCATCAGCGATAGCTTACCTCCCCAAGAGAAGGAAGACCTCATATCCCTCATACGGGAATATATCAATGTCTTCGTATGGAATTATGAGGACATGCCTGGCCTGGATTCTTAGATCGCCATGCATCACCTCAACATCGGCTCAGACGCCAAACCCGTCAAGTAGCAACAGAGACGGTTTCGTCCTCAAATTATGGAGACAATCGAAGCCAAAGTGAAGAAGCTAATTGAATCAGGCTTCATCAGGGAGGAACAATACCCCGATTAGGTGGATAACATTGTTCCTGTCTTAAAGAAGAAAGGAAGAATCCGTATCTGCATCGACTTCAGAGACCTCAACACTGCATGTCCTAAGGGCAAAATCCCTTTGCCCATCACGGATGTCATCATCGACAACACCTGTAGGTTGGAAAGGATGTCTTTCATGAACGGATTCTTAGGGTATAATCAGATCAAGATGCACCCTGAGGATGAAAAGCACACTTCGTACAGAACTCCGATGGGGGTATATTGTTACACAGTCATGCCCTTCGGACTCAAGAATACCAGTGCAATCTATCAGCGTGTCATGAGCATCATTTTTTAAGATTATCTGCGAAAGACAGTCGAATGCTACGTGGATGACCTGGTCGTGAAGAGTTGCGACATAGTCGATCACCTTCAAGACCTGAGGGTCAAGTTCGACCTCATGCAGTCCCATCAACTAAATATGAACCCTACAAAGTCATTCCTAGGCATGACGAGTAGTAAGTTCCTCAGCTTCGTCGTCACGACTAAAGGGATCCACATTGACCCGGACAAGGTACGAGCTATCCAGGAGCTCCAACCACCTAAGAATCTCAAGGAATTGAGATTTCTACAAGGATGATTGGCCTACATCTGAAGATTCATCGTAAATCTTTTGGGCAAGTGCCAACTCTTCTCCAAGCTTATGAAGAAAGGTGTTTTCTTCGTATGGGACGAGCCTTGCCAACAAGCATTCGATGAGATTAAGACTTATCTCTTGAATCCACCTGTCTTGACAGCTCCCTTCTCGGGGAAGCCCTTCCTGATCTATGTGAGAGTAATGGAGCATTCTCTCGGTGCCCTCTTAGCATAGAATGATGATACCGGCCATGAGCAAGACATCTACTACCTGAGTAGGACCCTGCAGGGAGCCGAGTGGCGATACCCATTGGTTGAAAAAGAATGTTTGTCCCTAGTGTTCGCAATTTAGAAAATGTGACACTACTTGGTCGGTCAAACCATCCATGTCATCTCCCGGATGAATCCTATCTGAGTCTTCATGACACAGCTCGGGTCCTTGAACTAGTGCCTGGCACGATGGGAACTCTTGCTGTCTCAGTACGACATCTACTTCATGTAGCAGAAGTTTGTCAATGGACAAGCAATTTGTGATCTCGTGGCTAGTCATCCGCTCGAGTTGAAGACTGGACTATTTGAAGACACGCCGGATGAAAACCATGAGGTTAATGCAACCTCGCAGGAAGAAGCCTGGTGACTATACTTCGATGGGGCCTCTCGCGTGGGCACTAGTGGGTCTATCGTCTTAGGTATGAGGGTAGTCTTGGTTTCTCTTTAACAGAGCCATGTACCAATAATATGGCTGAGTACAATGCGCTACTCATTAGACTCGACTTCGCCAAGGAATTGCGGGTGAAGCATCTTGAAGCTTTCGGTGACTCTTAGCTCATCGTCAGACGGATGACGAGAGAATATAAAGTCAGAAATGATGACTTAATCCCATGTCACCAATCAGCCATCAAGCTAGTCGAATCATTCGACAGCTTCCACATCGAGCACATGCTTCATTCCAATAACACGCATGCAGATGCATTGGCGTTATTAGCAGTTAACCTAGCCCACCCGTTGAGGACAAGCCAACAAGTCACCGTCACAAGCTAACAACTCTACCAATTAGAGTATGCTCTGGAGGTGAATACAACTCACTAGGCAGCTGATCAACTCAAACTGAGAGATTGGCGACTCAAACTGAGAGATTGGCGCTTTCCAATCATCGACTACGCCTTGTATGGTATACTACCTGAAGACATCAAGGAGTGAGATTCTGTTCGCAGACGCTCACCGAGATTCTACTATGATGAAACCACAAAGGCATTGTATCATAGATCGTACGATGACATGTTGCTTTGATGTCTATCAATGATAGAAGCATAGGAAGCCCTACGGGAAGCCCATGATGGCACTTGCGGCGCTCACCAACCTGGACCCAAGCTCTAGGACCGCTTGCGAAGAATCGGCTACTATTAGCCCAGAATGGTCAATGACGCTATCGCTTACGCAAAGAGTTTCCATGCGTGTCAAATCGACGCTAATTACATGTACAAACCACCCGAAGACCTACATTCGACGGCAACTTCGTGGCCGTTTGAAACATGGGGGATGGATGTCGTCAGACCGATATCTCCTCCATTAGCCAAAGATCATCGATTCATCCTTGCGATAACAGACTACTTCTCCAAATAGGTCGAAACCATGCCCTTAAGAGAAGTCAAGACCAGTGATGTGATCAAGTTCATCAAACATCATGTTATCTATTGATACGATGTCCCGAGGCACATCATTCATGACAACGGATCACAATTCGTGAATCATGCCTTCACTCAGCTCTGTGACAAATTCAGAATTCAGAACCTGGCGTCCACGACTTATAATCCCTTAGCAAACAGATTAGCTGAGGCTTTCAACAAGACGATCATCAAGATCCTGGCTAAGATGACCTCCAATAGCAAGCACGACTGGGATAAGAAGCTCGATGAAAGCTTATGAGCGTATCAGACCATAGTTCGTACACCGACTGGCCCCACACCTTACTCATTAGTATACAGTTGCAAGGCTGTGTTGCCACTCGAAATTCAGGTTCCATCTCTACGCGTCGCACTTACAACGGGGATGATGACTGAAGAAAGTCATCAATGACGCCTTCAAGAATTAGATGTGTTAGATGAAAAGCGGCTTGAAGCTTAGCAGCACATTGAGTTCTATCAAGCCCGAATCTCCAAGGCTTTCGATAAAAAAGTCAAACACAGATCCTTCAAGGAGGGAGAACTGGTCCTCACGGTTAGACGACCCATGATCCTCAACTCCAAGAAGAAAGGTAAATTACAATCTAAATAGGAAGGTCCATTTGTAATAGAAACAGTTTATTCAAATGGAACCTATCGCCTCATCAAACCGAACGGCGATAAAATTTTGATGCCTATCAATGACAAATTCCTAAAGAAGTACTACCCTTAGTCTTCTTCCAACCTTTTATTACTCCGATATGTATACAATTATAAACTGCTCCTTACCTCTAACTGGTGCACGAGGCTAAACTTCTCCCTTACTCCGATAAGTATACGAGTATAAACTACTCCTTACCTCCAACTGGTGCACGAGACTAAACTTCTCCCTTACTCCGATAAGTATACGAGTATAAACTGCTCCTTACCTCAAACTGGTGCACGAGACTAAATTGCTCCCTTACTCCGACAAGTATACGAGTATAAACTGCTCCTTACCTCCAACTGGTGCATGAGGTTAAAACTACTCCCTTACTCCGACAAGTAAACGAGTATAAACTGCTCCTTACCTCCAACTGGTATACGAGGCTAAACTATTCCCTACCTTTAACGAGAAGTTCCTAGAGAATACTACACATGATGTTCTTAAGGATAACCCGGAATAAGCTGATTATTCTAGATGAAAACCAACCATCCTAGTTAATCATGATAAAAATGATTAAGAACCTCCCGCTATGGCTGGTAGATCATGTCCAAAATGATTAAAGCCCTCCAACTAGTGCGTGAGGTTAAAATACTCCCACATCCCCACCTGGTCAAACCTTCTTATAGTTGAGACCAATGCCAATTTCCCTCACCAATCCTTTCTAATAAGATGGAGGGTCCTCAAAACTATCATGTTAATGATCATCTCTAATAGTTCCCTCCAAATTTCCTCTGTCGATCCTCTTCTACAGGACGACGGGTCCACTCCCACTATCAAGTTAACAATTATCTCTGATAAAATCGACTTACCAATCCTCTTCAATAGGATGGTAGGTCCTCAAAGTTACTCCGTAATAGTCCTGTCAAGTTAACATTACACCTCTGATAAATTACCCCACCAATCCTCTCTAATAGGATGGTGGGCCCCTAATAACTAACGTGTTAATGATTATCTCAATAGTTGACATTGTAATTCCCACAAATGAGGTTGATCATTCGTCACACTCATACTTCCATGAACGACCTGATCTATTCCGAGCATTCTCATATCCATAGAACAGTCGACGGGTAGCAGCCTACCATGCGATGGCTCCTACAATAATCAATCGTCACACTTATGTGTCCCTAAAGGACTTGATTCTCCTAACGCTGTCATTCTCACAAATGGTGTTGCTTGTTGATAGCGGCCTACCAAGCGATATGCCATGTCGGTTCCTTATTCCCGAACAACGACCCACTAAGTAGGGTGCTGTCATTCGGACTTTCGACCAGTTATTTACATATATAATCGTTCACCCTTAGGCTAATTTGTTATGTTTAATAGCATGGCCCAACCTAATTATGACTTAGCGGTTGTAATTAGCTTAACCCAATGCCTCAAGCGGCTAAGGGTAGGAAAGAAATTTTAGCTTTAAGTCAAAAAAAACTTTTCGACAACTCATCATACTGAGGGGAATAGTACGGCTAGCCTGATTCAAACGGTAATCGGTAAAGACATATCAAATCCATTGATAGCTGAGGGTTTGCTAAAAATCCTAAGAGGGACAAGAGAAAAGGAGTATATGTACACGACATTAGACAGCAAAAGCATAAACTTAACTCATAAGCTGATTTTGAGACAATACATTCAAACAAAGTCATAACAAAACATAGAGATGTCTCAAAGTCAGAGATGTCTCAAAGTCAACATTGTCAAGCTTAATCCAGCAAACTAAAGGATACGAGGTCGGCCTTAACAGTGGCCAGCCTCTTCGCCCAGTCAGCTTGGAGCTGCTCCTCAGCTTCCTTCTGGAGCTCAGCCTCAGCAAGAGCATCAGCAGTAGTAGCCGTGTCTTCTCGACGCAGCGCATAGAGAGCTTCCATCGCTTCTTTATAAGCACCATGAACTCTGTTGCTCTCAAGCTTAAATTCCTTCAGGGTCGCCTCTCCCTGGGCGGTCCTGACTTCAGTATGCTCAACAATATTGTTGTAAGCATCCATCTTGGTCTGCTAATGACGTTGTTGCTCACATAAGTTCACGACAAAAGGTTGATCGATTAGGATGAGGAATAGGTAACCTCCTGCTCCGATATCCTCTTCTCTCGAGCTTTACGCTCGCAAAAATCTTTGATCCGAGCTTCGATTATGAGTGGTGCTACCTCATCATGTAGGTCGGTGAACACCAACCCTTCCAAGCGATGCATGGCTTCCTCCAGGCGAATGAGTTTTTCCTCACAACGCCTAGCCAGCCCGATATTGCACATGCACTGGATGTCCTTCAGGCTATCAACTATGAAGGGGTAGAAGTAAAAGAAGGTGCCCCAACCAATGCTAACGATAGAGATTGCTTGTTTCATAGTATTCTCTAACCGTTGGATAAGGTCCTACAAGGATCCGAGGTCTGGAGAAGCAGATTCTTGATCTAGGCCCATTACAGTAATAGGCCACACCCGAGGGAGAGGCCCATCATCATAAACAGGTGGCCTCCATCCAGAAACCCATATGCTGGTCAGGTCAGGAAAGCCAGGCTTACACTTGGGCTATGGGGAGTATGTCTGAGCGGACGCCAAAGTGGGCAACTCCTCCTCGTCATCAGATATCAAAATAGGCTCAGACTCCGATCTCGCCGGCCTCCTCTTGTGGGCGATCTCTTTATATCGATCTGCTTCCTCTCAGGAGAGGGGTCTCTTCCCAGAGGATCTTAGGTTGTGAGGCCTAACAACTAGGGCCTCCTCTCGAGCTGTGAAATACAATGAAAAAAAACTTTGATTCAAAAGATCGAAAATTTTCTAAGTCTTGAGAACAGGCGGACTGCAAAGTCCAGGCAAGCCCCATCATGTAGGCGAGTTGACGAAGCTCGCCTATCAAGCAAACCTCACCTAACAAAGGTTAGAGTTCGCCTGACAAGGTAGAGCTCGCCCATCAAACAGAGTTTACCTAACAAGGCAGAAGCTTGCCCATCAAGCTGAGTTCGCCTGACAACGCAGAAGCTCACCTGACAAAGCTGAGTTCTCTTGACAAGCAAGCTCGCCAGGATAGCAGAGCCTCGCCTGAGTAGGTGAAACTTGCTAGAAGATGAACATGTATCTGTTCGTCTTCTCCATTTCTGACCCCATAGTTCTTAACTTACCATGGTGAGGTCGAGTCGTACCGGTGGCGGCGGCGGCAGCGACGTTAGCGGCGGCATAGGAAGAAGAAGCGGTCCTCCTCCCCTTTGAAGCAATCTTCTTGGGGGCCATTTTGAGTTCAAGGAAGAATGAGGATGGAGTTCAGATTTTCTTTGAGAACTCGAGCGGAAGTTTTTCAAAAGTATAGTAACCTAATGAGGGAGACGAACGCTTTATATAGGCGAGACCTTGATGGTCGAGATTCGCCAGCTCAGTCGAATGAGCGGCTCAGTTCGCCTGCAATAGTTTGATTCGACAGTTCTAATTGAACAGTCACAAGCATGGTGGGACGTTCAGAATTCCAAAACGAATAGCTAAGATGAAGCAGTGTGACCGAACTTCCATGATCTCTCGTCAAATCGATGGTTGAGATCAAGAATGCCACCGAATCAATGGCTCGGATCGAGCGTATGAAGACGAGGCGTCGCCTTAACTGGGCGCGTGTAAGAAACACGCAGACGAGTGCTCATACCGTTACTGACTTAGGCTCGCTGCATTCAAGCTCACTACAGCAATGAATGCTCCGCTGGCGCGTTAAAGCTCGCGCCTATTAGGTTCACCTGCAATAGGCTTGAGCTCGCCGGAAGACTCGAGCTCGCCTGAATTCATCGAGGTCACCCAAAGAGCTCAACTCAACAAAGGTGTCTGAACTCGCCTGAGCGAGATGAACTGCGATGCTCTTCATTAAAAGTATTCTAGACAACATTCAACCTGATTTAGGTCTGAAAAGTTTGAAGGGGGGTTTTGTAGGCAATAAAAATTGCATGGGTGTCAAAGCCCGCCTGACTGGCCCTACCTGCCAATAAGTTTGGGCTTGTTTGCATTCAACATAGCCTAACAGAGCTCACCCGCAGAGCTCAACCTCTGCTTATTGAGCTCGCTTGTAGAGCTCAACCTTGCCTGTTTATTGAGCTCGCTCGTAGAGCTCAACCTCGCCTGTTTATTGAGTTCACCCGCAGAAGTCAACCTCGCCTATTTATTGAGCTCCCCCGGAGAGCTCAATCTCACCCTATTATTGAGTTCACTCGTAGAATTCAACCCCGCCTATTTATTGAGCTCACCCGCAGAGCTCAACATCACCCACATGCATCATTAAGCTCGACCGTAGAGCTCAACCCCACATGATAACTAAGCTCGCCCACAGAGCTCAACCTCACCTAATCCCTAAGCTCGTCCGCAGAGCTCAACCTCGCCTAATCATTGAGCTCGCCCGTAGAGCTCAACTTCACCCGTCTACTTTGTTCGCCTGCACGATCAAAATCTGCCTAATTCCTTCACTCGCCCGCACGAGCCAAGCACGCCTGTAAGGAGTTCGCCTGCACAAACTCTGCTTCCTAATGAACACCAGCTCGCACATTAGAGGGGCCCGCCAGCCGACCCTACCTATTCGCCAAGCTCATCTGCAAGCTCTCTTGAGCATTCAAACAACTCTCGAGCTCGCCTGTAGCTTTGCTGACCTCGCCTGAGCAATGCAAGCGGGCTGCTTGCTTGATGGAGTGGGCCTACCCACTCGCCATATCCTGGGTGATGATGAGGCATGGCTCTCATCACCCCTAGGTGGTCACATCCCGCAACTAGGGGAGGGCATGGTGCTCCTCACCAATTGGTGGTCATATCCCACAAATCAAGGGATGGCCCATGTCATCCCTTGCCTATTTATAGAACCCCTTTGCTAACTTGAAAGGGGTTCGGAGGTTCAGATTCACGGGGGGCTTAGTATTTTCCTTAAGGATCTTCAATCACAGAGGCCTTCATTTTGCTTGGCTTGGGAGAACACTCCTAGGTCCTTGCTTGGATTGTTGAAGTAGACTCAATCTGAACTCTCAGATTTGAGGCTCATCAGCTCTCTGCAAACCCTTGCATTGTAGCTCTCTCCAAGCTTGCGTCTTTGGTACTTTTCGAGCTCGGGTATAGTCGAACTCAATCACTCCAGAGCCTCTACCGCGCACTGAAGCTCCAACCGCAACTTCGATCGGATCTTCTAAGGGAAGCAAACTCGACGCGAGCACCAAGGGAGTCATCCTACCGCTACCAACGAACCTATGTTAAACAAGAAGGGACATTCCCCTTCTCCTCTATTGTAAACATTGATCATTAGTTTGTAATAAGACAATCTCATAAATACAAATGACCCCTCGAACGGGAAGTCAATTTTTACACCCGACAATGCGACACATTACCTAGAGGGGTGGAAACTGACAAAGGAATGTCTAAAGGCTGTGCAACTAGCTGGAGCCTAATCATGAAATCATAACAGATGAATGAATGCAAAGCTCTAGAATTGAAAAGAATATGGGATGTGAAGGAGTTCACAAGGAATATACCTTCCACCACGGCCCCTCTCGCACCATGGTCATGTGGTACGACTACATAAACTCTGCCCGAAGCTACGGTCTGCTACACTGAAGGATCGGGGGTATACGGAACCATCTGCCCCTGTGAAATCTCCTGAATGGCTTAGACCTATCCCTCAATCCTTAGATTTATTAGCGGTGCCTCAAGTCTAAGATGCTAGCCCTAGCCTCAGCCCTATCCTCAATTCTGCTGCTGACCTTGACTCTTGGCTTATTGGCCTCCTGCTGGTGCACTGCGACATTCTGCGGCTTTGTGTCCGAACTTGTGGCAATTGTAACAATTTCCTTGAAACCTGCATCGCTTTGGTGCTTTCTGACCCTATTGTCCCTTCGAACGAGCACCCTGATGCTACTACTGGGGTCCTCTATATCTTGTAAATGTTATTTTGTTCTTGCTCTTACTTTCAAAAAGTTCTATTTTAGAGCTCCCCTCTTGCTTTACGGCTCTAACAATAACTAGTGTTAGTGTAACTCCTGGTGATGCATCTGCAATAGGCACAACTGGCACGAGTAATGGTGGAACTATATGAGGTGGTGTTGACGGTGAAATTGTATTTGCCATTTGCTCCTCTAGTGCTGCCAGTCTAGCTGAAATTGGCACTATAATATCAACCAATAATTGTGGAGCCTGCTGTAGCTCGGGCTTTGGCTCAGCTTGCTCAGCTCGTCCTGACATCTATAAGTTTAGGAGTAGAGCTTATTAGACACAATTATTAAGACCTTAAGCATAATAATGTAACATATAATAATACGGAATACATATCACATATCATTCATGCAAATACTTTATAATCAAAGTAAGATAGTTTTCATAAAATAAATTTGTAATTTTTGAGTTATATGTATAACAACCTCACTTATACTAGGAATTCCTAGCGGACTCTATACATGATTTCTAGGAAACTCTATCCTAGCTCCCCGACTCGACACAAGATGATCCCAAGGATGCTTGAACTAGAGCTCTGATGCTAACTGTGAAACCCCTAATTTCACACAAGGCTGCAATCCTAGGTAAACCCAAAGATGTCAAACATGCCATGTACCCACACTGTGCAATAACACGTTTCACCATTACAATGGTATCTCTATAGTAAAATCAACAATAAACAAGTGTAGGTACAAAGCAAATAAAATAAAGATAAGAATGCAATGAACATGATAAAAGAAGGAGATATTAAAATAATAATTGTCATGTTCCAACTGAAATAAATGAAGTACAACTGATGTCCGAAACATAGATAAAATATCTCAATACATAAGAGTCAACTGAAATAGTACTAAGGCACATAGCCTTCTAAAAATAAAATACAACTCTAATTTCTAAAAATAAATCATAACTACTATGGAGCACAAATAAACTACTAATAATAAATAATGATGGAAGCTAAGCCAAAACTCCATCAACCTGCGACTCTCCGGGCACCTGACTCGGTGCCTGAAAAGAGAGGAAACAACAAGCGTTAAAGCGCTAGTGATAACATCTCCCCCGCTCCTAGGAAGAGGGGGTAGGTGTAGAAAAATATAAGTTAGTACATATAGATATATAAAACATATATCTTAAACTAAGAGAAAATTAAGATTTAGAAATCCACAACACAAGAATTAGAAAGTTGAGCGAAATAATCCAGATAAGGAAACCCTCATGTATATACCATGTCTCAAATTATGAATCGCTAAATCCCAACTCCAATTCCTATGAATAAAACAATAAATAAAAGAACAATACATTACCAAATCTCATCCAATACAAGTCATGTCAAAAATGATACACCCTACCCTCGGTAGATGGCACAACAATAAGGACAAATATCCATCTAAGATACATTGTGTATATATATAATGCATCCTTATTCTCTACACTCGAAGTGAGTAACATGGGAGCAAAGCACAAACTCAAATACTCTGCGGAGAATAGGCATATCAGCCCAAACCCGAAAACCCACGATGACTCGACCACCCTGCGGAGAATAGGTTTATCAGCCTAAACCCGAATGCAATGTGCCTCGAACACCCTGTAGAGAATAGACGTCTCAAACTAAGCCCGGATACAATGATGCAACATAGAGTGTAGTCCAGCCGCGGTCTCATTACGAAAAAACCAACTAACGCATTCTGGGTGTAGTCCAGCCGCGGTCTCATTGCGGAATACCGACTAACCCCAGTCAAGCATCCACAACTATCATAAACCAAAACAAAGTCACTCTCTATCGTTACAAACCCAATACGTGTACTCTAGTGGCCAAACACATGTCTCAATGTGAGAACCCAAACTTCGTGTTCACAATCAACTCAAGTGGCAAAAACATCAAGTTCACAAATAACACTAGACCGGTCGACTGATGTAGTGTCATTGGTCGACCAGCGGTATGTACAAAGCGTGAACAAAATAATTCAGCCTTGACCGATCGACCTATGCTTGTGCTTCGGTTGACCGACCAGAGATAAGTCTTCAATTTCCTCTAAACATATTTTTTCCTTACAAAAATCAAAATCTTCACATAAACAAATGTTTATAATCTTGTTTTAATGTAATTAAGGTTCATACCACTTCGTGAAAACACAGATATGAATATTTGAGGGGCTTCACTAACCCTAACATGATTATATTTATAAATTCATCATGAAAACAACTAACTTTATCAAAATCTAATGTTAGATCTGTATAAAATCTTAAACCCAGATCAAGGAAATCGTTTCAAACATTTTAAGTAAAAAAGATTAAATCTTTATATCATACAGTTTAAAGAAGCAATCTTTACTTATAAAATAGGTTTTGAAAATACAATAAAAAGCTAAATAAAACAGGGGATGAGTTAGGAGGACATGAAACTCACCTCAAGAAGTCGTGCTAAACTTCCAAACACGCGTGAGAATGATCCTCCTTCACCAAAAACCACAGATCTCACCCTCCTCTAGATTCTTGCTTCTCAAAGCTCTCAAAACTTACAAAATAAACTATAGGGTTTTTGAGGGGAGAGGGTGTGTAAAACCCCGTATAAATTTGAAATATCATTTTAAAATGATAATAGATGAGTTTTGTCATGTGTGAAACTATTTTGGGAAGAATTAGCATGACAATAATCGAGTTGAGATCGAATACGTACACATATGTGAGTATCATGCACGAAATAGGTCAAAACATGCACACATGCATAAAAAACAGTAAACTGGACAGGCCTCGGGTTGGTCGACTTATGCTTGTCAACCAGTCGACCGATGAGAGCTTTTCTATTGACTGATTGCAAGCATCAGTTGACTGACAGGCTCAAATAGGTAGTGTTCAGGTCGGTTTTTATTTTCGGCCCAATTACAAATGAAGGCATATGAACTCATTTTGTCACAAAAAAATCCTCCTCTTTCATCAGATCCTCTAAACCCTAGCAGCCTCCCTCTCCCTCTCAAAACCCTAACCCTATTTTTGTGAGTCGAGAGAGTTTTGTGAAGCGAATACCGAGAGGAGGGTGACTTTTGCGATGTTTGGTGAAGGAGGATAGTGTATAGCGTGCCATTGTGAGATCAACACGTGGTAAAAAGCAAGATCATCTTCCTCCAAACCTATCCTCAGTAGTTTTTTATGTATTTAATAAATTTAAATGGTTAATCTCATAATTAGAGCTTATTACGATATTGTAAAACTTAACTTGTGGTGTTAAATCTTAAACTAATAAAGAGATCAGTGGAACTAATTTGTAACTAATAAGAATAGATGATCATGATCATTATAACTATAAATAAGTTATTAATTTATGTTTTAGTTTGATTTAAAACCCTAGTTAATCAAATAAATAGAGAATTTTGTTAATTAGGATGTTTAAACCTTAGATCTATAAATCTAAGTGATGTAATTCTATTTAAACTAATCTTTTGTTAAGTGTTTAAGAGTTTTAATCGAGTTTTGTTCTATTCATGTTAATAAAAGAATGGGTTTTGAGAAAAGACTAACAAAATAACAAAACTGGCAAAATTTGGTCTGGTCGGTCAACCGACCATGAATGTCGGTCGACCGATAGAAGGAAAATATGTTTGAGCACGTCGGCGATCAGTCGACCGATAGAAGGAAAATATGTTTGAGCACGTCGGTCGACTGATCTGGTCCTAATTGTGAACACTTGTTCCTTTTATTATGTGTTTGATGGGCGAACACAAAGTGTGAGTCGTATGTTGATATACACGCATATTTAGAGGAGTACATGTACTGAGTTTGAGTACACACGAGCCTTTTATTTGGAATAGTCAAATAGTTTGCATCGTCATGAGTAACGATCATCACAGTTTACTATAGTTATAGATGGTTGGGTGGGGTTAGTCAGTATATTACAACGAGATCGCAGATGGACTACACTCTAAGTGCGTTAGTCAGTTTTCCGCAATGAGACCACGATGGACTTCACTCCGTAATGTATTGATGTTCCCGTACGAGTGTGCGCAAAGGTCGATGAACCTATATCTTTGTTCCCGCATGGTTATGCACAGAGTTCGATATACCTATTAGTTGATTTGCACGATGGTGCGATGAGTTGAAGAAATTCAGTGAATAATGGTTTTATGAATTTGTTGATAACTTGAGTCGCAGGCGATTTTTTTTTTGAAGTTTTCTTTGATATAATTTATTGTGGAGGTGCTTCACATTATGGTACACATGATTGTATATTGGTATCTATTTTATCTACTAAGGGTAGTATGAGGAGTTGGATGATATTTATGGAGTTGTTTGATATGATACGTTCTTGTATTGTTTTCCTTTATTATTTTATTCTTAGTTTGGAATTTATATCTAGAAATTCACAACTTAAGACACATGGTATATACATGAGGGTTTCCTTGTTTGGATTATTTCGCTCGACGTACCAGTCTTGTGTTATAGGTTTCTAAATATAAATCCCAATTAGTACATGATAAAATGATTTAGGTAGACTATACATATGTAGGTAGAGCCTCCATCATACTTAGTAGCCCTTCCCCTAGGAGCGGATGGAGATGATCTTGCTAGTGCTCTGACACTATTGATTTTCCTTTTTTCAGTCACTGGATCAGAGTTTCGGAGAGCCGCAGGTTGACGGACTTTCAGCATAGTCGTCATCATTTATTCGTAGTATGTTTTGCTCCACGGTTGTTTAGTTATGATTTTAGTCGATTCCTAGACTTGTATTTTTATTTTGAAGGTTGCGAGCCTATGTACCTTTCAGTTGATTCTTACACTTAAGATTATTATCATTTATGATTATTGGACATATATCTTTTCTTCAGTTGAGACATGTTATTACTACTATTGGAACATGATTTTAGATATTTATGATGTCTCTTTTATTTATTATGTTCATTGTATTATTTTCCTTCTTATATTTGCTTGTACCTGCATTGTTTTCTTTGTTTGATTCCACTAGAGACATATTACTATGATGGTAAAACGTGTTGTCGCACAGTGTTGGGTGCATGGCAGCTTTGACATTCTTGGGTTCACCCTGGACTGTAGCCTTGTGTGAAACTAGGGTTATCACGGTTGGTATCAGAGCTCTAGTTCCAGCATCCTTAGGATCATCACGTGTCGAGTTATGGAGCTAGGATAGAGTTTTATAGGATTCATGTATAGAGTCGGCTAGGAATTCCTAGATTGAGTGAGGATATTATACATATACCTCAAAAATTACAAATTTTTTATGACTATCTTACTTTGTTTGAAAAGTATTTGTGTGAATGATATGTGATACGGTTTACCTATTGTTATATGTTATGCTATATATGCTTGAGATCTTATTTACTGTATCTAATAAGCTCTACTCCTAAACTTATAAATATCAGGAAGAGGATGTGGTCGTAGATGAACCCATGCTCAGGGACCTGAGCAAGCTGATCCAGAACCTGAGCCGTAACAGGCTCCTGATGCGGCATAAACATGTAGCAAAAATGTTACAAGTGTACAACCGTGTCAAGTTATAGTATAAAAAGTTATCGATCCCACGAGGAAGGTGCTTTGTAGGAGAAAATACGGTTCTTATGTTGTGTGCGTGACAATTAGGAGTGATGAAAATTATAGTTGTGGAGAGATATGAGGAATGATTGTTGTGAATATATGCAAGTGACAATAAATTGAATTTTAGAGGAGAGAAGAAAGAATCAAAGAATAAAATAAAAAGCAAAAAAGAGAAAAATCAAGAAAACAAATGGAGGGTTCAATTAAAGATATGAGAAATCTAGAATTGAATCCACTAGCTAATCTTAATTATTAAATACAATCTATTCTCTTTTTGTCATATTTCAACTTAGATTTATTAAGTATAGACTATCAAACCATTTAAGGAAAGTATAATCTATCAAATTATCATCTAAGTCAAAATAAAAATCATGATAAGAACAACAACAAGAAAGTAATCCTAGAATTCATATGTATAACCTATCAAACCATTCAAGATAAGTATAGATTATAAAATTCATCTTCTATCAATTAGTTCTCTAGTTGATTATCCTATACATGATCATTTTAAGTGTAAGAGAATAATTTGCATAACATAAAGGAAATTAGACTAGTTTCATATAATTCTAAGATTCCTACAAGAATTAATTTCACATCTTAAGAAAATAAAGGAAATTAGACTAGTTTCATATAATTCTAAGATTCCTACAAGAATTAATTTCACATCTTAAGAAGTAAAAACAAGAAGAAAAAGAACTAATTACAAAAAAGAAAAGAAACGTCTAATCTATGAACAAGAAAATAAATCTACTCTACAAATTAAAGTGCAAAAAGGAAATAAAAAGACAAGAAAATAAATCTACACTATAAGCATGAATATAAATCTAACTAATAAGCAATAATAAAGAAATTACTAAAAAGAAATAAAAGCAAAAAATAAAAGAAATGAAAACCTTCAAATTGTTCTTCATCTCCATTTTCATCATTCATCAAAGAGAAATAAAGAAAATTTTAAAGTGGAGAAATTTTTTTTATTAATTGCAACAAAAACTTACAATTTTTGGAAGGTCTTCTCAATTAAGAGTAACCCTCCTCTTCAGATAGAGTTACAAAATTTTTTACACCTTTAACCTCTCACTCTCTACCCCTATTTATAGTAAACATCAGTGAATGAGAACCATTGGATTAAAATCTTATCCAAAAACAACAAATTATAGCCGTTAATTCGTAACTGACTGTACGATGGTATCGATACCAGCATCGATAGGGGTATCGATGCTGGCATCGATACGGGCATCGATGTTGGCATCGATGCCGTGTCCTTTCTGGTTGCTATCCGTTGAATTTGTTATATTTGACTTTGGGCTTTTGGCTCTTGGGCTTTTGGCTCTTGGGCTTTTGGGCTTCATACTTGTTTTCTTCATTAAATCAATGGGCTTTTGTTGAGAGATGAGATTTTTGAGATTTATTCTTCATTAACCTGCAATTAAAGATAAAAATAATTATTAGTAGCATATTTATTCATATAAAATAGATAATAAGGGTATAAAATTGTAATAAAATATGATTATCAAATACCCCCATACCTAAACTTTTGCTAGTCCTCTAGCAAAGAAAATAAAAAGAAAATCCTAACTCACTTTTGTTGGAATCGCGGTTGTATTTAGCGCATACAACAAGCCTTTAAACCCCTAGGTTACCCTAGTTAACGAGTTGTAGTCTCGTGAGGGTTTGAAGTGAATATACCCACAAAATTCGGTCAACTTGCCAAGTTAAAAAAGTCAGTAAATAACTAATTTTCTTTGATATATTTAGACATCTTAATTTAAGCTAGTTAATACTCAAGAAAACATTTTTATATATAACTCCAAGGTAGATTTTCTAGAAAATCTTCTCAATGTAGCAATATAAAACCAAGTCAAATCTTAGAAATTTAATTTAAAAATTTTGAAAGGAACATGCTAACTCTTTGTTTTAAATAACTTTCAAGTCTCTTGATCAAAAATTATTTTTCAAGACCATATATACAAAATAACAATATATATAAAAAATGGTTAGTGTTATATATATTTTTTCACACTCTAATTCTTGGTGATTGTTTTCTATTTTAACGGGCTTTCTAAGTGACCATTTAACGAGTTTTGGGCCAATGAATCCCAACCCAATTAGGCTTAGGTCATTAAGTATAGAAATACTCCTTGGGCTTAATTGCTCAGTCAACTTAGGCTTTATAAGATAGAATCACCTTGAATTTAAGAGTTTTTATTTATTTATTTTAATTTTATTATTTTTAATTAAAAATCTAAGGTAAGACTTAAGTAAAGTATACTAGTTGAAAAATCATTTCTTAAGAATTTTATTTGGAGTTATCATAAAAGGTGAACTTGAATATGTCACTAACTAAGAATTAGAAAATTTAAAATCTATCAATTTGATCAATTATTACTTAACTCTATTAATTTGGCAAGTGACAATATTTTTATAAATTTTTTTAACAAAAAGAAAGAAAAAAAATTTTATTATTTTTAATTAAAAATCTAAGGTAAGACTTAAGTAAAGTATACTAGTTGAAAAATCATTTCTTAAGAATTTTATTTGGAGTTATCATAAAAGGTGAACTTGAATATGTCACTAACTAAGAATTAGAAAATTTAAAATCTATCAATTTGATCAATTATTACTTTAACTCTATTAATTTGGTAAGTGACAATATTTTTATAATTTTTTTTAACAAAAAGAAAGAAAAATATAACTAAAAAGGTAAAATAAAGAGAAAAATATGTATTTCTTACCCCCACACCTAAATTTTGCATTGTCCTCAATGCAAATTCGCTGAAGCACAAAGTAAAGCAGATAAAATTAAAGAACTTACAGTTGTTCGGTTGACAATGATGATAAGGATCTGCAATTACTGTTAGTATGAGGATGAAGAAATCAAATAAGAGAAAAATTGTAAGTAAATTTTTTTTTTTTTAAACCTATGTTACTTATTCAAATTTTTTTTGTTGTTGTTGTTGTTGTTTTTTTTTTAAAGTGAAAAAAATGAGAAAATATGTATATATTTTTTTCTTCTTTTTTTTTATGAGGAAATATGTATGTATTATTTTTTTTAGAAACTATTCGAAATATTTCTTTTTTTTTATATGAGGAAATATGTATATATATATATATGTTTTTTTTTTAGATTTTTTTTTTTGGAAAGAAAAAAAAAGTATTTTTTTTTGTTTTGTTTTGTTTCTTTTTTTTTTTGAGAAAGAAAAAACCTAATTAAAACAAATCCTACTTTTTTTCTAAAAGTTCGTTTTTTTTGGGATTAAAGGAAGGAAAATTATCCCAGGAAGCCAATTTTTTTTAAGGAAAGAAAAAAAAATTAGTTTTTTTTTTAAGGAAAGAAAATTAGTTTTTTTTAAATATATGAGAAGATAAAGAAAAAGAGAAAATCCTAACTAAAACAAATCAAATCAATCACTTTTCAATCAACTCTAATTCTAAGGTTTAGCCTAACTCAACTAGACCAGCTCCTAACCAAAAACTCCTACAGTGAAAAGATGAAAGTTTTACCCAGGTAGTTAGCCAGGTAAGGATAGTACTAGAGGGTGATCAGTGATCAATTAAGTACCTCGTTCCTTGCGGAGCGCATTA
>NC_033797.1:121397526-121399439 GCF_001876935.1 Asparagus officinalis | reverse complement strand
CATAAAGTTGTTAACTGAGTGCAATGGAATCGATAATGAAGAAAACACCAACTTTCCCCGCGAACACACTACTGCTCCACTGGCTCCATGATCACGGGGAACTACCACATAAACCCTGCATGTGGCTGAAGACTGCTCTGCTGATGGGGATGGAGAATATGGGATAATCTGCCCCTGAGAAATCTCCTGAACTGCCCGAATCTGACCCTCAGTCCTCTGAGCTGCTGGCGGTGCCTCAAGCCTGTTCTGCTGGCCCTGACCTCTGTCCTGCTGTCGCTGCTGCTGCTGGTTCGGACCCTTACCCTGCTGGGCTCCTGCTGGTGCGCTACGGCATTCTGATGCCTTATGCCCGACCTTGCGACAGTTAAAGCAAGACCCTTGGAACTTGCGCTGCTGATGCGCCCTCTGATCCTGTTGGGGTCCCTTTTTATAAGGACCCTGATGCTGCTGCTGAGGTCCAGAAAAAGATCTCTTGTTCTTGCCCTTGTCCCCACTCTGTCCGGTCTTGGCCTTCCCTTCCTTGTCTTTCTGGAACATAGAAGTCTCAGTCTCCTGAGAAGTGGCAGCCTCAGCTACCTCCCTGACTGAATAAAATCTCCTCGACACGAGGTACCGTCGGAGGTTAGGGCGAAGCCCAGCCAAGAACATCTGAGCCTGACGCTCTCCTGTCTGCCACATACCCGTGAAATGTAGCAATTCCATAAACCTGCTCTCAAAATCTGCAACTGTCATGTCCCCCTGAGTCAAACGGGATAACTCGAGCTCCTTCCCTGTACGTGCTGCAGAGGAAATATACTGCCCATCAAAGAAATATATAAAGTCCTCCCATGTGAGGGTCATCCTCTGCTCTGGAGGGAACTGAAGTCGGTACCATCTCCCAGCATCACCCTTCAGACTGTAGGATGCCAACCTCTGCTTCTGAACTGAGTCCACACTGAGTATGTCGAGAATGTTGCTCACATCCTCCTTCCACTTATGGGCTGCCAGAGGGTCTGGTGATCCCTGAAACTCGGGTGCTCTCATCTTCTGGTACCTCTCAACCATACGGAGCCAAGCCTCCTGCTCGGTGGCTCTGTCTAGGACTGCTTGAGGAATGGCTGCAGGCGTGACCTCTGAGGGTCTCTCTCTGACAGGAACGGCAGGTATCCCCTGCTGCTGAGCTACCGGTGGTGGTGGTGTCCGTAGTGCTATATGAGTCATCACCAACTCCTCAATGGCTGTCATCCGGGCAATGAGAGGAGCCATGATGTCCACCAAATACTGAGGAGCCTGCTGAGGCTCGGACTGAGCTGGCAGCTGCTCTGATGGAGTCTGCTATGACTCTGCCTGGGTAGCTCTCCTGGTACGAGGTCTACCACGTCCTGCCATCTCCCTGATCATAAGAAAATAAAAGTTTATGAGTCAAAATAAACTTCTATAAATAGCGTATCACAATACAATCTTCACAACATATAGTATTCACACGAAATACTTTAAATTTGCAAAATAGTTATCATAAAAAAAAAATTTCCTCAAATTTTTTGAGGTATACGCATAAGTCGTCCTCACTCATACTAGGAAATTCTTATCGGACCCTATACATGAATCCTAAGAAACTCTATCCTAGCTCCACTTTTGAGGTATACGCATAAGTCGTCCTCACTCATACTAGGAAATCCTTACGGACTCTATACATGAATCCTAAGAAACTCTGTCCTAGCTCCATGACTCGAACCAAGAATGTCAACCCTGCCATGCACCACACCGTGCAATAACATGTTTCACCATCACAATTCTATCACTCTAGTGAGTCAATAACAGGTGTAGGTACAAAGCAAGTGAAAAATACTACAAGAGATAACTGATGAAAATGATAGAGATAAAAATAGTATTTCATCATCCAACATACAGGAATATAAAGTCAATGTCTGAAA
>NC_033797.1:121366974-121396275 GCF_001876935.1 Asparagus officinalis | reverse complement strand
TTAATAGAGAACTATGGCAATAAACAACAAGTTTAAATGGTTAAAACCTCATTATCAAAAATCCCAAACCTTAAACAACATGATTTTAAAAGTTCTTAAATAGTAAAAATGAGTTTAACTCTCATAAAAGCGTTTCAGATCAAAAACTCATTAATTAAGCATCATTAGTGAACTTTTTAAGACTGAAAAATATGATTCTTGCATCCCATGCCATAAGATCTACTTATCTACACAAAAATACGATTTTGGCCTCAATAGAAACCGAATAAAACTCAAATCTAAGCATAAAAACGAAAAGGGATGAAGTTGGGCGAGATGTTACTCGCCTCTGATGAAAACGACGCCCTAGATCTGAAGGAAGATGGCCCCCCACGCTGAAACCACCAAGAGTTCGCTGGAAATCCCTTCAAGGCTTCTCCCAAATCACCAAGAAGTGAGAACTAGGGTTTGAGGGGGAGAGAGGGGGCTAGGGTTCTGATTTCAGATGAGAAATGGGGCTCTTTAGGGTATGATAGTATATATACTAACCCCACAACCCGACCCGAACCCGACCCGAAACCCATTAAGACCCAACACAGAAAAACTCTCTTCCTGCTGTGCGGTCGATCCCCGCGCCTTACGCGGTCGACCGCGCAGCAGGAGAAAAGTCTCCTGTGTGCCCGACTGCTGTGCGGTCGACCGCCGCGCACATCGCGGTCGACCGCACAGCAGAACAACTGCCTGCTATGCCTTCTATCACATGCTGATCAATCCCCTTGATTTCTCTAACATAGAAATTCTTGCTAGGCTCCCAAACACTATTTATCACATTTATTTAACCTATATATGGTTATTCATCGCAAAAGAAATGTTTACCACTAATAACTCAATATATTCATTAATAAATTTACGGGGTTCTACACATGAGGAATAGAAATAGATGAACAAAAAAATTTTAATTTGAGAAATCTCTCTTGAGCATATAAGGTGTTCTTAGCATGTGATTTGCCACTTTAGGATGTAAAGCTCTTGGGTGTGAGGCCTGTAGGTGTAAGAGCAAGTACATCAAGCTCCCAGTTGGGAGTCCTAGTCAGCAAGCTCTCAAGCATTTTAGAATAAAAAATTAAAAAATTAAGCCTTGGGAGGCACTCCTTCTTTTATGGAGCTCCAACAAGCTCCTAGATAGGAGCTCCAACAATATCAAAAAAACCTCTTTTCTATTTTAATATTTTACCCATTACTTTTAATTATATTTGAACATCTTGTATTTTATTTCTAACCGTTGGATACGGCCTTCGAAGGAGCTCACACGGTCTTTGAGGCATCCCACGGTCTTCGAGGGAGCGCACACGGTCTTCGAGGTAACCCGAGATCTTCGAGGTTGGGCACGAAGTTTGAGGTATCGCAAACTTTGACCGTCAACCGACTGATTCCTATAAAATTCGACGGCTTCTCTCCTCAACCCATCATCTCCCAGAATAAAATGTCTAGCTCATCTAGCTCTAGCGATGATGAAATGATGAAGACGTTCTTTCTTATGGGAGCTGCTGTCGTTGAGGACGAAGAACAAGAGAAATGTTCAACTTCAGTTCAACACAAACGACGTGGAATGATTTGTGTATTGAAGTGAAACGAATTTATAGATGATTTTTTACAACAGTAAATTTTTCAACAGCATGATTTTTCAACGGCTGTATTTTCACAACGTCAAATTTTCCAACGGCATGATTTTTCAACGGCTGCATTTTCACAACGTTCGATTATCAACTCACAATTTCAACGAAAATTTCACAACTCAAATTTTTCACCTCAAACAACGCACTCCATTAAAAAAAATCAAAAACTCCATCTTCTCCCTTCGACAGACCTAACCCCAATTCTTCGACATCATCTCCGCCATCATCCATCATCATCTCCACCATCATCTCCGCCATCATCCATCATCTCCGCCATCATCTCCGCCATCATCCATCATCTCCGACATCAGTCTCCGATCCCACCCCGAACGCCACCCCTCATCTCCGCGAAGGCCAGCATCTCCGCGAATGCCCTCATCTCCGATTTCTGATTTTGGAGGGGGGTTTTCGTAAATCCTCTCCCAGTTGGGAGCTCCCAAGCGCTCCACAAATTTGTGGAGCGCTTGGGAACTCCGAAGCTCTCCACCGCCACATCAGATCTTGGGAGCTTGCTGGGAGCGGTTCGAAGGCTGCTGGAGGGGGTGAAGCAGGAGACCTTGGCCACGTCGGCGGCTGAGAGCGGGCTTGGGAGCTTGCTGCCCATGCTCTAAGGCCTACTTATTTATCCAAACTTTCTCTATTTTCAATTCCATCCATCCAATCTCAATCTTAAATCCCAAAAAAATCATTCACTGATGAACGATAACCCACGAACTATTCATCTGTGTAAACAATGATTTGCTACTCCTTGAGATCTGACACTACTTGCCTTCAATGATGCTGCAATCATTCGCATCTGACGAACGGAGTGCAAAAGTTCTTCTCTTCTTTCTCCTCGCCATGCTGGCCTTATAGTTGCCAAAGATCTGAAAATTCTGATCCTTAGGGTTATCTAGGCCTTACATGATGCTTTTTAGCTTAATAAGTTGACGAACAGTTGGACCGCTTTTGACTTAAAACCCATTTAGACTTTTTAACATATAAAATCTTGTAAACACCTCTATTTAACTAACTAATAATCAGAGATACTTCTAAACTAATAGATAAAGGATTCTATCTAATCTCTCATCATCGGAAAATCGATAACGGAAACTAATTTTCGGTGTCAATGAGCGGGATGTTACAAGTAACTTATAAGGTTTTTAGAATAAGTAATAGTCAAACATGTCTCAAATAAGCTACTTCCATTTCCTCATTTCTCAAAACTTACTGCAATTGACAGGGAATCAAACAAAGCCCAATTTTTGTTGCTTCCAAATCTTGGCCTATGAAGACGGCCTTTTGGGCTGCATTCATCTACAAATATTCACCCAAGAGTTAGATTTCTCCTCGCCAGCTCACAGAAACTATTTGGGTTTCTTACCAGCTGGTCTCCCAAATCATGCACATTTTCAAACGAGTCCCCAACATCTTCATATATATTATATCAGACCCCTAAAACTTTCAGTGTCTTAAACAATTCCCTCCAATATTCATATTCTAAAATTAGTCCCACAAATCTTTTAAGTAATTTTAAGTTAGTCTTCCAAATCTTTCAACCGGTGGCTCACTAGAAATACAACTGCAAAACATTTGAAAACTTTAGGAGACTAATATTCAAAGTACTTAAATTTTTTGAGAACTAATTTAAATAGGGGTAATTGCATAAGTCTCTTAAATCATTCTTAATTGTCAAATATCTTGGAACTTGCTTATTAGTCCCTCAAATCTTTAATTTTCCTGCAATTCATTCAGCTTGTAGGTGGTTTTACTTATGAGAGGGAACTACTTTTTACTTTAAGGGGCTGTTTTGTTCGTTTCCTTGATATAGGGAAATGCAATTCCATATAAAGAAATATAAGTTTTGAGTTTTTCAAACTTTTCCAAGAAATAGATTGTTTTGCTTTGGTTCGCACATAAAAAATGGTGAGAAGCCAATGTATTTATTTTTCTTGTGTTTGGTTCGCATAGAAAAAAAAGGAAAACTTTTGTAAACAAAACAGAGAAGGAAAAAAATCTGACGAGAAAGAGTTTTCATCAATTTCACTCGGTTGGGGAAGGAAATCGGAGAGGGAAAAAAATCTGAGCTGGCGGCGATTTCAACAACGTTTTCCCTCTTCCATCCGAGCGAACCAAAGCGGCACAAAGAAATGGACGGAAACAAAAAAACTGACGTGAAGGGCTAAAAATCTGACGTGGAGGGGTTTTCTGAGTTTTCCACCCCTTATAATAGCGAACCAAACTGCCCCTAACAGAATTAGATGATTCTCTAATTGTACCCCTACCTATTATTAACCATATCATTTAAAACTTTATCAACTCATTTTACAATGGGTTTATACCTGTAGCGTGCTCTAACGAAAATCGAAGCCCACTAATTTCTTCTTCTCCAAACGTTAAGTGCTTCTCAAAATCCAATCCAAAGTTTGTTTTTCCAACGAAGTAGAGAAAAGCCGAAGTGGAAAAGTTAGGGGTGCTTGGGTAATTTTAAATGTTGTAGTAAGGCTTAGTCCAAAATAAGTTAGAGAAATTAACAGAATTTTTAATAGAGAGATGAAATTGTAATATAAATAACGATTTGAGGGATTGGTGAGCGAATAACGAGTTAAGGAGTGTTTATCAATTAAGATTGATGTGAAGGGCTAATATGTAATTACTTTAAAATATGAATATGGGGACTAAGGTCAAGTATTGAAGATTTAGGCACTAACATCGAGAAACCTAAACCATGAATGCTGACGTACATATATTTATTTGCTGACGCCATCATAGATGTATGCTTTGTGGCTAGGGGTGTTAACGGAGCGGATACGGCTCGGATATGACACTTAGCATATCCATATCCGCTTATCCATCTCGGATACGGATACGGATACGGGTATACGTCGGTAAGAAAAATTCATATCCATATCCGTCAAAATCGGATACGGTTACGGATATATATGCGGATATATAAACGGATATGCATGTTGATACCAAAAGGATATGAGAAAACTAGATAGTATTCAGAAAAATATAGTCATGTGATACAAAAAGAGTTCGTTAATATGTTCATTATGATTGAAAAGCTAAGATTAGACATCTTGATCATCAAAATTAACCACAAATCCATAATTTAAGAATCGAAACTATATTAGACATCTTGATCATCAAAATTAACCACAAATCCATAATTTAAGAATCGAAACTATCATAAGAGTATTACCAATATGTATTCGGATATTTTCGGATACAGATACAAATATTTCACTACAAAACCATATCCGCAACCATATCCTATCGGTAATAGATTTGAGTAACCATATTCGCATCCTAACGGATACGGTTACGGATATTTCCTCGGATACGGATACGGTTTGGCACCCCTATTTGTGGCCCCACGCGAAATATAATACCCTTAAAATTAGAAAACTAATTATTTCATCTTCTTAGATTGTACATTGCTGACTCAGCGAATTGATCCTACGGCCAGTTTTGGTTCACGTAGCGGAGATAGTACACGCGAATTCTGCGTACGAGCGCTCTGCGCGTTGAGCTGCGGGCCCCAATCGACATGTAAATTACTCTTCAGGCCCCGTCTCTACTTCGGTCTATCCTTTTTTATACCATTTTTTCTTGTGAAACTAATAATAAATCCATTTAGAATTGGAAATAAAATTATTTGAATTGAGTTCGATGCGTTTGATTTTACCAATTTTAAAAAAATTAATATAAAATAAAATAATTTCTTATATTTTTTTATCAAATTGTACTAGCTCATGATTTAATTGAAAGTTAATACAATAAAAACCTAAATTTGGATTCATTATGATGTGCTCAATTTTGGCCACTTTAGCTAAGGGTTTGTTTGGCAATCGAAAAATAAAAAGAAAGTAAATTAAGTATTGAAAAGTGACTCCACTTTCTATCTTTTTTTAGTTTTGCACTTAGAAAGTAATTAGAAAGTAAACAAAAAAATGCATGATGCCACATCAGTTTTTTAGCTTCTTTCACTTTCTTAAAAAATAAAGGAAGTGGATGAAAATTAAAAGGAGTGGAGGAGAAATTAAATTTAATTATTTTCCTCTTAATATTAAATTAAGACTTTTTTTTATTATGGTTTTTAACCTGGTCACCACAACATGCATCTTCTTAAATATAGCAAGAATATAAATGTTAGATTAGGGCTCAAATTTTATTTTAAAATGGAGTTTAGCAACCAATTAAAGCCTATTATATTTAAAATTTTGAGCTTCTAGCCTGAGCAATACCAGCTTACAAATAATGTCAAAGATATATATACTTACATGGTTATTTAAGTTTATATTTCTTAGTGAACGTTATAGTTCCTAGTAAAGAAAATTTTGCTAATAAATATGCTCAAGGTAAGGATTATTTTCTTTAGAAGATCGTAGCAATATATGAGCATCTTAGAAATTAATTTTATTTCGTAAGAGAACATTATTCCAAATTTTTTTACAAAAGTAGATATCATGTCACCTATCACATTAATGCCATCTCAACTTTTCATATACTTAATTTCTTATCGTCCAAATAAGATTTGCAAATAGAAAGTAAAGAAAAAGTACTTTCTTAAGAAGGTACTTTCTCTACATTTTCTGCGTTCATTTACTTTCTAGAACATGCCCTAAAACTAGTATAATTTAAAAATATCTATGAATTTTGGATTAATTTTCACTGTAGACCAAATATCCAATTAAAAGTTAATCAAGTAGAACACAAAGATAAAAAAGAAGTTAATGAACAAAATTAACCCGTGCAATGCTGCGACGTTACCTAAAAAAGAAGTGTAATTTAAACTTTATATATTAAAAATAAATATAATCTACACCACATGCCAAACTCTTAAAATACAATTTGTTTTATTAATTCGATGGAGTATTATGGGGCTAGGAATGACTTTGGAAGTGAGTGGGTTTAAAAATAAATAGGGGTAAAATTTTAGGTTTATAAGCAAAGAACCTTTTTCTTTTGGAAGTAGGTGGGTTTGAAAAATAAATGTGGGTTCTTATAGGCAAATAAAAACCCAACAAGATTCTTGATATCAGGCATTAGTCTGAGAAAAACCAAAAAAATAACAGTTTGAGCATTTGGTCCAAAAATTCACCAAATTAAACTTTCAGAACAAAAATATAACAAGACTTATGCCATGTTAAACTGTAAAAAACATAAAAATGTATATAAACTTAATTTGATTGAGTATTTCGTATTTCTCGCGCGAGTGGGTGAGCTTAGAAATAAATGTGGGTAAAACTTTGGTCTGTAGGCAAAAAAAAATAGTTTCTTTTTGAAGTGGAATGGCTCAAAAATGAGTTGGTTAAAACTTTATATTTATAGGTAAAAACTATTTAAAAGTGAGTAGGTTTAAAAATAAATGGGATTCAAACTTTGAGTTAATAGGTAAAATCAATCTATGGTTCCTTATGCCACTGTAGTGGAGAAGATTGCAAAATAATAATGGTTTAAGTATATGATTTAAAAATACATGTAATACCTAATCACTTATTACCAAAAATAATAAGTTGCAACAGAATATAACAATTTACGATTTATGCCAAGCTAATGAAATAGAAAGTGAGTTTTAAAATAATTCAATAGAGATTTTGGGTTAAAAAGTGTATGCAGTTTGGGTGTGAAAAACTTTTGTAAACTCTTTTCTGCTGAAGAGGATTTTTAATTATGTCTTCCAAATTGTAAACTTTTAAGTTTTCATTAATAAAAAAATTTCTCTTTTTTAATTTTACTTCTTCTTCTTTGTCCATGAAGATGAAGATTTGCTTTCAAGGGGCCAACCCCTGTAATTTTAAGTTTTTATTTTTTTCTCTTTTATTTTCTTATTTTAGAAATTCTAGCTTCATGATTTTATTATTTTATTTTATATTAATAGATTAGATTTATTTTTATACCTTGTAGTGTATTAAAACCCCGTGAATTTTTAAAGAATAGTGTGATTTATATATTGATAAATAAGCTTTAATCATGATAAATATCAATTATAGATGTATGATTATGCTAACAATTAATTTGAAATCAATTAAGAGTATATATGAGAGTATACAAAGCTTAAACATACACGAAACGAGTAAAACATGCACAAAGAAGAAATCTAGAAAAATGACCAGTTAAGAGTATATATGCATTAAACACAGATACAATTTGAATCTAGAAAAACTCAAAATACAAAAGTTATAGGTCTCTTCAATATCTTTCCAGCGTATCTTATATCACATCATTCTGAGTTTAGAAGAGAAAATTACAGTCAAAATACCAAAGACTATTTTCCCAGACTGACTGGGTTTCCTGTTTCGGGTTTGGAGCTATATATAATATATATATATATATATATATATATATATATAAATATATAATATATATATTAATATATATACTATATATATAATATATATAGAGAAGAAGAGAGAGAGAGAGAGAGATTAATGGAGGTCAATTGACATAGGAGGGGGAGTTTCCCCTATGGCGGCTGATGTGATGCAGTCTCATGCCACTGATTCCGTTTTTTAATGGGTTTCAATCAATGTCTGATGTTATTTTTTGCCAAAAAACGGCCCTTGCTTATGAGATCTGCGAGGACCCAGCTCTTGAATCGAGCACTGTCGAAAAACCCAAGACCCCCGCCTCAGTGAGCGCTCTCTCTCTCTCTCTCTCTCTCCCTCTCCCCAAATTTCCAGACCATTATCATTCGTCGCTCTCCTCGCTCTCGACGACATCCTCTGGCTCTCTCTCCCCCAAATTTACCGACCGGCAATCAACCAGCCTAGCAAACCCACCTGCGATTTACCTCCCTCGCTCTCGACAGGCGCGCTGTATTCACCTCCTTCTCCGATCGAGAGACCGACAGCCGACGCCCCCCTTTCCGCCTCTCCGCTGTCTACGGCCGTCTCCCGAGCGACAAAACCGTGGAGCCCCTGCCTGACCTCCCGCCTCCGCTGTGAGGACGCGGACGCCCCTTCGCGCGCCTCCCGCTGTTCAAGATCAAGACCCGACGCCGACGCCGCACCTTCGCCTCCCGCTGTCAAGACCAACACCCTCCCTCCTCCCTATGTCGACGCCGACGCAGATCTCCCCCGTCGAAGGCCCATCACTTCTTCCTCTCTCGCATCCGACGTCGACGCAGGTATTTTTGGTACAGTCTCAATTTGGGTATTTTTGGAGTGATTTCTGGTCTCAACGCGACAAAACCTGTTCAGATTTCAATTTCTGGTCTCAATTTGGGTATTTTTGAAGTAAATGTATTTTTTGGAGTGATTTCTGGTCTCAATTTGGGTATTTTTGAAGTAAATGTGACTATAAATTTATTTATGTAATGTTTATTTTGATTTTAGATAGAGGCGTTGAGGAAGTCATTACTTGTTTTCAATTATAAGTACCCATTTGCGTTATGAGTAGTCCAGTTATAACTTTAAGCAAAACATCTGACTTGAAAGATGAGAGTAACTGAGGCTCATATCTGAGTGAAACTTCAACTAATCTGGGAACTGATGTTGCTTAATGTAAGCTGCTCCTCTCATTTACTTCCATAAACATGACTACAAGAATTCTGTAGATCCAGGTATAATTTTTCTTTGTTGTTCGTAATTACCCAAAATTATCATGTCATTGATAAGAAATTTCAAGCGGTGGATCTAATTAGTTGTGCCTATGCCATAGGCTGTAAATAAATAAATACTCTAATACTTTCGAATCCTGGAAACAATTTTACTACAGTGTGGTTATAAACTTGCATCATTAGTATATAATTTCTCGACGTTTGTAACACATTGATAATTGTTTCAGGGCGATGAGAGGACAATGAATGTTGAAACAGATGATGTGCTATTGATAATTGTTTCAGGGCGATGAGAGGACAATGAATGTTGAAACAGATGATGTGCTACCCATTGGACTAAGTGAAAATGATACCAATGAATGTTGAAACAGATGATGTGCTACCCATTGGACTAAGTGAAAATGATACCCAAAATCTCATGGATCTTGGTGGTGAATTGCCTATAGCTCTTGTAGGCCCGAATGAGAAGACTTTCATAGGAGAGGCGCCATACGAAGGAAAAGAATTTGCTACATTGGAGGAGGCATACAACTATTACAATTCTTATGCCAAAAAAATGGGTTTTGGAATCCGTAAGGAAACTGCTGATAAGTCAAGAAAGACAAGAGAAATTATTTCTCAAGTTTTTGTTTGTAACAAGGCAGGGAGAAAAAGGTTATCAGATAAGAGAGATTGTGGGAAACTTGTCAATCGCCGTCCAGATACTAGAGTGGATTGTCCCGCAAGAATGAAGATTAAGTTGACTTCCTCTAAGACATGGATTGTAACGAAGTTTGAGGCAGAGCACCCAACCCATCTATTATCGAGCCCTGATAAAGTGTTTAATCATTATTCCCACAGGCAAAGCCATCGCTCGAAGACTTGCAAGTTAGAAGACAGTTGATGCTCTTCATATTTGGATCTCCTCAACTATTTTGTGTTCTTTATTTGGTTCCCAGTTAGAAGACAGTTTGTTGATTGTGCATGTTTAATGGATGTATGCAGGGTTGATATTCATGTTCTGTATTTGTACATGTTCTGTATTTGTCACAGTGCCGCTTTCAGACAGGACTTGATTCTATCAGGTTGTTAAAGAAAGGTAAGGAACTTGTTGATGTGCCAGGCAAGAAAAATGTTCCGTAAGGTTGATAGAAATTGATAGAGAACTATCAAGCATGTGATATCTTCATTGAAGTTTACATGAAGTAAGCTTGCTAGCAATTTCTCAAAAAAGAAAACTATGCTAATTGAATTTCTCAGTTCCGATTCAAGCATGTGATACTGATACTAGTTGATCCAAAGGTTTTATGCCCTTGTTTTTGTGAAAGCTTCGACACTTTTGTGAAAGCTGGTGACAGTGATTCAAGCATGTGATACTGAAAGCTGGTTACGATCATTTACTCACTCAAATAAATGATAACAACGCCACATTGTTATTATTCTCCCACAGCAGCAAATAAAAGATAACCACCCAAACCAAACAAACGGCTCACAAAGCAAAACCCAACACATCGTTATTATTCTCCCACAGCAGCAAATAAAAGATAACCACCCAAACCAAACAAACGGCTCACAAAGCAAAACCCAACAAAACAAACAAGATCAATCCCTCTTCCTCTCCCTGTAGGCCTTAGCCTGGAAATTGAGAAACAAAACAAGCAAGCTCATGATTGATTACAAAATGAACCAGTTATGTACTAATCAGAGCACAAAATGACCACAAATAAACTAACATTTGAGGACAAACTGACTTCAAGCATTGTGAAAATTGAGTTCAAACTAAGTACAAAATGACCCAAGTTATACAAGCTTATCCTCACATAGAAGAATCATCCACAAATCACATCACATACAAGAAGACAGTTTGTTGAAATTGAACTGGTGTCAGGACATGCCTTGAGCTGGATGCTGGATCACGAGCGATAGTGTGCTTCTCCCATTCAAGCAAAACCTCTTCGTATATTTCAAACCCTTTGTAGGAAATCCCCTTTCTCATGAACCTATCAGCATATAGACCTCATGAATTTCCTCATTTTATAATAAATTTATAACAAACAATTACTTTGAGCAGGAACTGGAGAAACAGAGCATTAACCACGCTCAGGCTTGCACATGCACCTTATCTCCTTTTAACAAGCGAAACTACTAAAAGAAATAATTTGAATCATAACCATGTGAAACGGATGAAGATAGCAACCTTTGTTTTCCACAGAAAAGCCAGCTATTTTCTCCTGCTTTATCTTATTTCTTTGCTTACAACGGGAACTCTGCAGTATCAGAACAAAAATGTAGAGAACCGTAAGTGTACACTGATTTGATGCACAACAGCTGTATCGGTGACGTGTGAACAAAAACATAATAAACATGTGTCATGTTACACATAATAAGTAAAAGAAACTAAAAATCAAGCTCAGGTCACACAACAATGTTCTTAACAATACTTCTAGGAACAACAACGGAATTGATACACTACAGTGATGTTGGTGATCGATTTGAATGAAACACAACAAATTATGACTTCTGCTGTTTTCTCAAAAAAATTATGACTTCTGTTAAGAAGAAAATGGATATGATAAAACCAAAATGCTACTTAAAACATTAGCTAATATTGCTGAAATATACTTGCAGCTTATATAAATACACAAGTACATTCGAGAAATATTAAAAAAGAGGGACAATAAGGAGTAGCATAACATTCACATGGTTCAATCTTCGGCTCCATCCATACCAAAATTTCAGAGAGCCAAAATCTATACAGAATGTAACCTGTCAACGAAAGTGATTGAGCATATACACAATTCAATCCAGGGGATGGAAATTAGCAGCTACCAACATAAGAACATCCTAATATCTCAATTTGTGTGTAAACCAAACATCAAATTTCAATAGTATTTCTGTACTCATGAAACAATTTCTAAGTCTCAGTCTGAACACATTCTAAATCGCAGACACAATGCAAAAGGTACTGAGAAAAAAAGATTGAAAAAAAGATAATCAGACTTTACCTCAATTAGAAACCATATCAGCCATTGACAAGCATGATCTTTAATCACCTTCAAACTCCTGAAAGATTAAAAAAAAGATAATCAGACTTTACCTTATCTTGGCGTCGATGCCGGCGTCGACAGCGGGAGGCGGGAGGAGGCGGGAGGGAGAGGCGTAGACAGCGGGAGGCGGGAGGAGGAGGGAGGAATCACGGCGGGAGGAGTAGACAGCGGGAGAGGCGTAGACAGCGGGAGGCGGAAGGGGGGCGTCGGCGTCGGTCTTGGACAGCGGGAGGCGGAAGGGGGTCGGTCTCCGACAAAGCGGGGAGCGCGCGGAGGAGGAGGGCGTGCGTCGGAGAGGGTAGACAGCGGTCCGGATGCAGAAGGGGGGCGACGGGCTTCTGTCCGGGATCATCACCCCCTCGTATCAGACCGCGGTCTCGACGGGAGAAGGGAGGCTGATCACCCGGCGTAGTCGCCGTCTGAGAGCGCGGGAGTAAATCAGTGAGGGTGGGTTTTCGCGGTGGTGATCGCGCCCGGTGCGGGAATTTGGGGGGAAGAGAGAGCCAGTAGCGATGTCGTCAGAGAGCGGGGGGTAGGACGAAAATTGATAATGGCGGTAGTGAATTTGGGGGGGGAGGAGCGGAGATGAGAGAGAGCGCTCACGAGCTGGGGGCGTTGGCTTTTTTTCGACAGCTCATCAAGAGCCTTGCGGTCCCACGCAGATCCAAAGCCAAGGGGGTTTTGCAAAATAACATCAGGAATTGAGTAAACCACCTAAAAACGGTAATTTAGTTGGGCTGAGATCTGGCCACTATCCCAGCGCATTTAGGGGCGAAACCGTCCTCTCCTATGTCAATGACCCTCCCATTTTAATCTCATATATATATATATATATATTATTATATATATATATATATATAATAAATATATAATATATTTATATATTATATATAATATTATATATATTATATATATATATTATATATATTATATATATAGGATATATATATATATATATATATATATATATATATATATATATATATGTATTATACATGAAAAATACATCTTCTCATCTGTGATCCAAACCCTAGCAGCCCCTCTCCTCTTCTCTCAAACCCTAGCTCTAAATTTATGATTTCGGGGAAGTCTTGTGAGGCGAGAAGCGAGGAGAAGGCGAGATTTACAGCTTTTTGCGACGGGGGATCGCTTCCTGATTGTTTCAGAGGGTTGTACATGTGATAAGGCAAGTCACCTCTATCGAAACATTTTTCTTAGTTTAAAAATAAAGTTTTTACGTGATATTTGCAATTAATCTCACGCTTAGGATTAATCTAATGTGTTAGAACCTAATTTGTGATGTGATATCTTAAACTCATGAATAAAACAATAGAGTAAGTCAGAAATTTTCATTTTTATATGATCATGATCATTAGAGTTAATCTTAATATGTTAATTATAATTTAATTTTAGTTTATATGCACTAATTTATCGAAATAAACATAAATTTAGTTAATTTACATGTTAAACCTTAGATCCATGAGTTCATATTGGTTTCATCTTATTTAAACAAACCCCTAGTTAAGTAATCATGATTATTGAATCAAGTTTTATTCATATAAGTTAATAAAAACTCGAGCTTTGAAGAAAAATCAAGTAAAAACCCGAATCTGTAAATTTTGGTCTATTCAGTCGACTGATGTTGCCATCAGTCGACTGACGGGAGGTCATCAGTCGACTGACGGGAGGTCATCAGTCGACTGATGGACAACATCAGTCGACTGATGGACAACATCTGTGTGTGATTTGTGTGACCTCAGCTTATCAGTCGACTGAAGCTTTTGTCGGCCAATTGATGAACCTCAATATTATGATGTTTGACCCTTTTACATGTGGATTCAATGTATGAGCGCACAGTGTAAGTCGTGCGATGTTCTATACACATATTTTGAGGAATACACATACGAAGATTGAGTACGTACAAATCTATTGTTTGAGATAGCTAAATAGTTTGCACTCGTTACGAGTAACGATTAGTGTAGTTAGCTTTTATTGAAGATGCTGAGTGGGGTTAGTTTGGGCCTGCAATGAGACCGCAGATGGACTACACTCTGACTACGTTAGTCAGGACTACAATGAGACTGTGATGGACTTCACTCCTTTATGTATTTTTGGTCCACACGAGCGTGCATAGAGGTCGTTGAACCTATGATTTTGGTCCGCATGGTTTTTCGTAGAGGTTGATATACCAATTTATCGATCTGCACGGGGGTGCGATGAGTTGATATACTATTTATCTGTCCGCACGGGGGTGCAATGAGTTAAAGAATTCCAGAGAAGGACAATTTGATAAAATTGATGATAACCTAAGTGTAGGCGAATATTAACACTCGTTCGATATGATCTATTGTGAAGGTATTTCACAACTTTGGTACACGAAATAGTGTATTGGTATATGTTTTGTCCACTAAGGGTCGTATGAGAAGTTTGATGACATTTTGTTTGGAGATGATTGATGTATTTCTTTTTTTATTGTTCTCCTTTATTGTTTTATTCTTAGTTGGAATTTATATCTAGAAATTTACGACTTGAGACACATGGTATATATATGAGGGTTTCCTTGTTTGGATTATTTTGCTCGACGTACCAGTCTTGTAAACATAAATTCTATATAGTACAGGATAAAATGATCTAGGTAGACTATGCACTTATAGGTAAGCCTCCATCATACTTAGTAGCTCTTCCCCTGGGGGTGGATAAAGATGATCTTGCTAGCACTCTAGCGCTGTTGATTTCACTTCTTTTCAGGTAGCAGAACAGAGTTTCAAAGAGCCGTAGGTTGACGAACTTTCAGCATAGTCACCGTCAATTATTTTTAGTAGTTTATGCTCCACAGATGTTTACTTTTGTTTCTAGTTGATTATTAGACCTGCATTTCATTTTGAGGGCTGAGAGAACTTATGTACTTTTTAGTTGACTCTGTGTATCGAGATATTTTATATTTATTCTAGTAGCAGTTGTATTTTATTTTGTTTTATTTGGGATATGATTATATTATTGGATATCTCTTCATTTAATCTTGTTCATTTCATTATTACCTTTATCTTGCATGTTTTGTATCTACACTTATTGTTATTTCCACTAGAAAAATATTATTGTGATGGTGTAAACGTGTTTTTACACAATGTGGGTGCACGGCAGGTTTGACATCCTTGGGTTCACCTTGGACTGTAGCCTTGTGTGAAATCAGGGACGCTACAGTTGGTATCAGAGCTCTAGTTCCAGCATTCTTAGGATCATCCTGTGTCGAGTCGTGGAGCTAGCATAGAGTTTCCTAGGAATCATGTATAGAGTCTTCTAGGAATTCCTAGAATGAGTGAGAATGTTATATACGTATATCTCAAAAAATTCAAAAAATTTATGACTATCTTACTTTGATTGAAAAAAAGTATTTGCATGAATGGTATATGATACGACTTTCCTATTGCTATATGTTATGTTATATATGCTTGAGATCTCATTTACTATGTCTTATAAGCTCTAATCCTGAAATTATAGACGTTAAGAAGAGCAGGGCAAGCTGATTCAGAGCCTAAGCCATAGCAGGCTCCACAGTACTTGATTAATATCATAGCGCAAATTACAGTTATAATAGCAGCCCTAGAGGAGCAAATGGCCAACAAGATTCTACCAGTAATATCATCATCTGAAGTTCCACCACCAGTCGTATCAACCGAGCCTATTACAAAGGCGTCATCAGGAGCTATGCCAACCCCAGCTACCATTGGAGTCATAAGACAAGAAGTAAGCCCTGGACAGTCTGGAGATAAGGGTAAGAACAAGAGAACATGAAATTACCCTAGAGGAGGGTGAATAGGGTATATGCTAATCTAATCTGATATTAATGCCAAATTAAAATATGTTAACAATTATCCTAGCAATTATGATATACAACAAATTATATACAAGGATATGTAATTAAAACAAGGGTGATATAAATATGAGATAATGGTGATATAGAAAGCAATAAGCAATGAGCATAAATACTACGCTAAGGCAAACTCAAACACACAATATGATCATGGAGTTCAGTCACCCTCGATCTACGTCTTCTGTGACGCCCCAAGGTTCACACAAGGCTGCAGTCCAAGGTGAAACCCGGATTGTCAAACCTGTCAAGCACCAAACACCATGCTGCGATATGTTTCACCATCACAGTCACTATCTCTCTAGTAGAAACAACAAATAGGTGAAGGTACAAATAGGCAAATAATAAAAATAGTACAAAATCAGATATGCACAGAAGAGGTATATCAACAAATGATCCCAACTGAAATAGAATGAAGATATCTTTGAGTCAGAAATACATTTCAACACAACGAGTCAGATGAAATCTCACTAAGGAACTCAACCTCTACAAAAATGAATACAACTCTAAAATCTGAACAATGAACATAAGTATATAGTGGAGCTTCAACTGCTAAAACCGTGCGATGGCGACTAAGCTAGAACTCTGTCATCCTGCGGCTCTCCAAAACTCTGATCTGCCTGAAAGATACAATTTAAACAAAAGAACAACAACAAGAGCGTCAGAGCGCTACAGCAAGATCACCTCCATCCGCCCCCAGGGGAAGGGCTACTAGATGGAGTGGAGGCTCTATCTATTAAGCATAATCTACCTATATCATTTTCCCCATATCTAATAGAGTTAATATTTAGACACCTATAAGACGAGACGTAGTACGTCGAATGAAATAATCCAAACAAGGAAACCCCCATATATATACTATATGTCTCAAATTGTAGATCCATAAATACAAATTCCAACTCTATGAATAAAAACAGCACTCAAAAGAAATACTCTAAGCCTCAACTATATAGAACCAATGTTACAATCTCGAACTACTTCTCAAGTAGTTGGTGCAATTATAAGAGAATATCGTTCAACTCAAAAATCATCATAGGCCATATCATGTATGCCACAAACCAAAGAATGTACCCTACTCATGGGTAATCTAACATGGGAGTAACTATAATTGATAATACATATATGTGTGCATCTCTTTATGCAATAGCGATACTCTTGTAATATTCTTACTCAATCGTTCTGCGGCAATAGGTTTTATCTCCCTATCCCGGATACATGGAATGACGATACTTTTGTAACTTCATACTCAATCGCCCTGCGAAAATAGGTTTTATTATGTCCCTATTCCGGATACATATAATAACAATACTATTGTAATACTCTTACTCAATCGTTCTGCGGTAAATAGGTTTCATCTCCCTATTTCCGGATACGTATAGAACATCATTATTCATATGTGTTTATCAATTTAACTCGTGTCGAAAGTGTGTCAATCTAACACAATCTAGCATACATGCACCAAACTCAACAATTATAAACATGATTTTATGCATTAGATTTGTATTCAAAACCCTAAAACATGCATGAAGGCTCAAAACAACGAATCAAACCTCTTTCTTTAGTTTAACCAAAATTCTTCAATCTAAAGCATTGACTTTTAACATATTAAACATAAGCATGATTGCCAAACAACTTAGGAAAGATAATCATTCATTAAATCATATTTTAACACTTAGGTATCACAAACCTAGGGTTTTCTCATCTTTAATCCACATGCAAACTCAATTAAAAGTCAAATTAGGGTTTAGACATGATTAGCATATGATTAACAAGATAAAAACGAATTTAAAAGTAACCCTAATGATCATGATCATATTTCTATTATAAACAGCAAGAAAAACATGTATATCTAACATGAGTCTAAGATCTAACAACAAAAATCTAATCTTTTGCACATTAGATTAAGATCTAAGCATGTAAACACAAATTAAACTTCTAAGCTAGTTATTTAACTATGGGGATGGGTTTGGATGTAAGTGATCTTGCCTTAATCTTATGTGCAAGTCTCTGAAATAATCAGCAAGCAAACCATGAGCATGAACAACCCGTTCTCCCTCGCTACACGTCGATGATCTCGCCCTCGTGCCGGTGTTTTGCTTCACAAAGCTCTCAAAACTCATAAGAAAAGGTCTAGGGTTTTTGAGGGGAGAGGGTGGCTGCTAGGGTTCATAGATATGATAAAAGAAAAGAATTTTCGTGAAAAACATAGGTATTTATAGAGGCAAACCCGAAACAAACCTGTTTGACCCGAACCAGGAAACCTAGTCTGACTAGGAAAATAATCTTCGGTATTTTAGTTGTAACTTTCTCATACGATCTCAGAATGAGGTGATCGAAGATTTGTTGGAAATCTGTTGAAGAGACCTACAACTTTGGTCTTTTACACTTTTTCAAATTCTAACTGAATCAATGTGTAAAATATAAAAACTCTTAACTGGTCATTATTCCTAGATTTTCACTCTTTTGGCCTTTGTGCATGTTTTGTGCATTTGCACTCATATTTTTACAAATATACATTGAATTGACCTCGAATCAATTCTTATCATACTCAAATATCAAAATATGTTATTTTTTTTACTATATAACATATGTACCGTAATTTATCATAAAATATTCAAATTTACGGGGTTTTACATTCTTCCTCCCTTAAAAGAATTTCGTCCTCGAAATTCCATAACCGTATCGTAGAGGTTAATAATACATTACCATAATTCTTCAGATATGAAACATTGAAATATATATACTTAACACTCTAAAATATGAATATTTCCATTTAACCCCTAACTAAACGGAACTAGTACGTCGGGCGAAAAATCCAAACAAGGAACCCCCCATATATATACCATGTGTTCCGAATGATTAGGAGCTAAGTGTTAATACCCCCATTTTAGCGTTACATATAAATATGACCATATAGAACAATCAAAAATCATAAACATCAATAAGCAATAACCAAATCAATTTACCCACTAGAATAGTTGCGGCTAGTCGCGACGCATATCCTCCTCGCGCTCCCAAGAAGTCTCCTCATCTCTTTTCTATCTCTATTGAACTTTAACTTAAGGTATTACTTCCTTTCTAAGCCTCTCGTTCTCTCTAGTAAGAATACAACCCGTGATCTCCGTGGTACTTAAATCTATCTGTAACTCAAATTCTGGTGCATCAATCACCCTCTGCTACTCCTCATCGCGCAATTACTTATAAATTATCAAAACATGGAAAACATCGTGTCTACTTAACATTGATGCTAGAAGATCTAGTTCATACAAAACGGCTCCAAAAATGTTCAACTCTCATGAACGGGGGTAAATTTCCCCGTCTACGGAGTCACTAAATATATCGGTGATATTTTCAATAAGACATAGTCCCTAATCTAGAACTCTAATGATCCTCGTCTCTGATTTACGTAACTCTTTCGATGACTATGTGCTACAAAAATAAGTTCCCAAATCTCTGTTACCTTTTCTGTAGTCTGCCATACAAGCTCCTGTCTAAGCAATAAACTTTCTTGTATTTCTGTCAAATGAGTAAGCAATCTATAATGCCTCACGTATTATTCCTCATACGGTGTGATGCCAATAGTCTATGATAAATGATATTATAATCACACTCAATCAATGGAATACGATCCTCCCAGTTATCCTGCAAGTCTATAATACATGTTTGCTACATGTTTCCCGACACTCGGTTTACTCTCTCCGTTTGCCCATCCGTCTACGAGTGAAAAACACTAGAATATCACACTGACTATCTATCAAATTATGGAAACTCCTCCAGGAGTGCCTCTTCACATCTTTGTACATTTTCATTGTACCTGAATACACTGTATATCTGGTATGAAGCGGCTCAACTGTCGCGAAATATAAGTTATACCCTTCGGGTCTGCATCAAAACACCTCCTAGTCCTGCTAATGACGTGTCCACGTAAACGACAAATGTTGTATCACTGATCAAAAAAGTTAAAATTGTTATTGTAGTCTATCTAGCCTTAATATTCTCAAAGGCTTCCTGGCACCCCGTGCCCAAAGCAAACTATACACCCTTCTTCATAAGGTGTGCAAGTTGTATCACAATCTTCGATAAGTCCTGAATGAACTTTCTCTCATACCCTACCAAAACTATGAATCTTTGTAATGGTTCTTAGCAGCTCCCAAACAAGTACAGCCTTAACAATGGATGGATCCACTGTTATGCCCCCTGCTGATGACGTGGCATAAAAATCTAATCTCTTATAGCCAAAACTCGTATTTGCTGAACTTAGCATATCATTGATGCCTCTAATCTCGATTATCCGCTATGCCTGCAATGCCAATAGAAGATGTTGCTCGTGTTCTACCTCCGATCCCGAAAATATAAGGATGTCGTCGATAAAACGACTACGAACTGGTCCTAACATGGACAAAAAACCCGGTTCATCAAATCTATGAATACCGCGGGTGCATTGGTCAGTCCAAATGGCATGACAAGAACTCAAAAGACCCATTTCGAGTCAGAAAATGCGGTTTTAGAAATATCCATTTACCGCACTCGCAACTGGAAATAACTAGAACGAAGATCAATCTTCAAGAAATGTTGCGCTCTCTGCAGCTGGTCGAACAAATCACAAATCCTCAATGGTGGATACCTGATCCGAATAGTGACTTTGCTCAACCCATGATAATCAATACATAATCGCATACTATAGTCCTTCTTCTCCACGAAGAGGACTGATGCTCCCACAAAAAAAAGACTCCGTAGAATTAAAACTCTGAGATAACATCTCATCTAGCTGTGTCTATAGCCCCCTCATCTCAACGGGTGCCACACGATAGAGTGCTCGGAATATCGGTACGGTGCCTGCTGCAACTCGATGCAGGTAAAAAACCTCTCTTAGTGGAGAAAAAATAGGTATGTCCCGAACGACATCCTGATACTCTAAGACGACTCCAGTCTCGCTCGAAACTGTACCCCGATCCCGTATCATCACCTCCTCCACGTATGCCAAAAATGACTCCGCATTCTGGTTACCCTATAAGGTTGCTACTATCTATACAACCCCAACGAATTCTCACAAGCGTACTGTTTTAGCAAAATAGTCGATACTAATATTATAGGATAATAACTATTTCATACCAAGAATGATGTCAAAATTCGACACCCACAAAACGACCATGTCAAAGATGGACTCAAACTCATCTATATTGATGACACATCTCCTACATATACTCTCTAATAGGGACACCTCCCCTAGAGGAGTAGAAACTGATAACAGAACATCTAGGGGATGAGTAACTAACTGAAGCCTATACATGAAGGCATGAGATATGAAAGAATACGAAGTTCCTGAATCAAACAAGATTCGAGCTGGATAAGAAATTACTACGAAAACTCTGTTTGCACTATGATCACATGGCGCGACTACATAAACTCTGCTGGTGACCGGCGCCTGTTGCGCTGCTAGCGGTGAAACACATGGGTCCATCTGACACTGATGAATACTCTGAATAGCGTAATTATGGCCTATTGGTTCCTAAATCCTCAGAAACACCGGTAGTACATCTATCCTCCGATGCTAGCCGTAACTACAACCCTAAGACTATTAACCCTGACCTCTGTCATGCTGGTCTCCTGCTGGTGTACTGCGATAATCCTTCGCTCTATGTTTGATCTTGTTACAATTGTATCATGCATCCCGAATCCTGCGCTGCTATGTCGCTATCGAATCATGTTGTGCTCTCTTCTTATAATATCTTTGTTGCTGATGGTAAATATTCTTACCCCGCTGCTGTGTCCTCTAGATCCCATAATAGGCCTCTTGCCCTTATCATTTCCATCATACTGGTCTTGATTTCATTATTAACTATAGGTATATCTCACTGCTTTAGTCGAACTAGCTCTAACTGCTTGTCGAAGAAGTAAACAAATTTTTTCCCAAATAAGTGATATTCGCTACTCCTACGAAAATCTGAAGTCGTTGCTATCCTTTGTCACCATTCTCTGGTGATGATGAAATTAATGGTATTACCTCTTCAATAGGTATGACTGGTACAATTGATGGTGCAACTCCAGAAAATGATACTGCTGACGAAAACGGATGTGCCTCTCGCTCCTCGAGTATTACAAAAACTTACTGCAAATGGTTCCATAAAGTCGATCAGATACTATGGAGCCTACTGTGGCTCAGGATCTGCTTGCCTAGCTCTCTGGGTATGAATTTTATCTCGACCGCATCCTCGTCCCAACATTTATAATATCAAGAGGAGAGCTTAATGGGCACAGTAAATGACATCGCAAACATATATACATATATATATATATAACGTATCATAATAAGTACTCAAACCATATAGTATTCACGCAAATACTTTAAATCAACATAAAATAAATGTCAAAAAAAAATTCAAAATTTTGAGATATACGCACATATTGTCCTCACTCATTCTAGAAATTCCTAGCGGACTCTATACATGAATCCTAGGAAACTCTATCCTAGCTCCAAAATTTGACACATGAATGATCCTAATGATACTTGAACTAGAGCTCTGATATCAACTATGACGCCCCAGGGTTCACACAAGGCTGCAGTCCAAGGTGAAACCCGGATTGTCAAACCTGTCAAGCACCAAACACCATGCTACGACATGTTTCACCATCACAGTCACTATCTCTCTAGTAGAACAACAAATAGGTGAAGATACAAACAGGCAAATAATAAAATTAGTACAAAATCAGATATGCACAGAAGAAGTATATCAACAAATGAGCCTAACTGAAATAGAATGAAGATATCTTTGAGTCAGAAATACATTTCAACACAATGAGTCAAATGAAATCTCACTAAGGCACTCAGCCTCTACAAAAATGAATACAACTCTAAAATCTGAACAATGAACATAAGTATATAGTGGAGCTTCAACTGCTAAAACCGTACGACGGCGACTAAGCTAGAACTCCGTCATCCTGCGGCTCTCCGAAACTCTGATCTGCCAGAAAGATACAATTTAAACAAAAGAACAACAACAAGAGCGTCAGAGCGCTACAGCAAGATCACCTTCATCCGCCCCCAGGGGAAGGGCTGCTACATGGAGTAGAGGCTCTATCTATTAAGCATAGTCTACCTATATCATTTTCCCTGTATCTAATGGAGTTAATATTTAGACACCTACAAGACGAGACGTAGTACGTCGAACGAAATAATCCAAACAAGGAAACCCCCATATATATACTATATGTCTCAAATTGTAGATCCATAAATACAAATTCCAACTCTATGAATAAAAACAACACTCAAAAGAAATACTCCAAGCCTCAACTATATAGAACCAATGTTACAATCTCGAACTACTTCTCAAGTAGTTGGCGCAATTATAAGAGAATATCGTTCAACTCAAAAATCATCATAGGCCATATCATGTATGCCACAAACCAAAGAATGTACCCTACTCATGGGTAATCTAACATGGGAGTAACTATAATTGATAATACATATATGTGTGCATCTCTTTATGCAATAGCGTTACTCTTGTAATATTCTTACTCAATCGTTCTGCGGCAATAGGTTTTATCTCCCTATCCCGGATACATGGAATGACGATACTTTTGTAACTTCATACTCAATCGCCCTGCGAAAATAGGTTTTATTATGTCCCAATTCCGGATACATGTAATAAAGATTCTATTGTAATACTCTTACTCAATCAGTCTGCGGTAAATAGGTTTCATCTCCCTATTTTCAGATACGTATAGAACATCATTATTCATATGTGTTTATCAATTTAACTCGTGTCGAAAGTGTGTCAATCTATATGTGTTTATCAATTTAACTCGTGTCGAAAGTGTGTCAATCTAACACAATCTAGCATACATGCACCAATCTCGGTGTGCAATCTAACACAATCTAGCATACATGCACCAATCTCGGTGTGCGTGTCCACATCTGAAGTTCACCATCATCACAGGTGTTTAACAATCACTAATATCATAGTCTATCATCATAAGATCGAGAAATTCGTTCGACAACTAAAAACAAACTCAAATATACATGCACAGCCGAAACAGACTAGCGGTCGACTGTGGTGGTCGATCGCGACGGGCACCAGAGACTACCCAGGTCTCTATCCTGTACGCGGTCGACCGTGACGGTCGACCGTGAACCCTATTTCCAGATTCTCATGCTCTTTGTGTATGTCGTGTTCACATCGTGTTTCCTCGATATAAACATGTCTAAAACTTCATAAAATTTGTATGCAAACATGCCACAACAGATGTGAACATCTGGAAATAACTCAACAATTATAAACATAATTTTATGCATTAGATTTGTATTCAAAACCCTAAAACATGCATGAAGGTTCAAAACAACAAATCAAACCTCTTTCTTTAGATTAACCAAATTCTTCAATCTAAAGAATGAACTTTTAACATATTAAACATAAGCATGATTGCCAAATAACTTAGGAAAGATAAACATTCATTAAATCATATTTTAACACTTAGGTATCACAAACCTAGGGTTTTCTCATCTTTAATCCACATGCAAACTCAATTAAAAGTCAAATTAGGGTTTAGACATGATTAGCACATGATTAATAAGATAAAAATGAATTTAAAAGTAACCCTAATGATCATGATCATATTTCTATTATAAACAGCAAGAAAACATGTAGATCTAACATGAGTTTAAGATCTAACAACAAAAATCTAATCTTTTGCACATTAGATTAAGATCTAAGCATGTAAATACAAATTAAACTTCTAAGCTAGTTATTTAACTATGAGGATGGGTTTGGATATAAGTGATCTTGCCTTAATCTTATGTACAAGCCTCTGAAACAATCAGCAAGCAAACCATGAGCATGAACAACCCGTTCTCCCTCGCTACACGTCGATGATCTCGCCCTCGTGCCGGTGTTTTGCTTCACAAAGCTCTCCAAACTCATAAGAAAAAGGTCTAGGGTTTTTTAGAAGAGAGGGTGGCTGCTAGGGTTCATAGATATGATAAAAGAAAAGAATTTTCGTGAAAAACACAGGTATTTATAGAGGCAAACCCGAAACAAACCTGTTTGACCCGAACCAGGAAACCTAGTCTGACTAGGAAAATAATCTTCGGTATTTTTGCTGTAACTTTCTTATACGACCTTGGAATGAGGTGTTCTAAGATTTGTTGGAAATCTGTTGAAGAGGCCTACAACTTTACACTTTTCCAAATTCTGACTGAATCGGTGTCTAAAATATAAAAACTCTCAACTAGTCATTATTCCCAGATTTTCACTCTTTTGGCCTTTGTGCATGTTTTGTGCATTTGCACTCATATTTTTACAAATATACATTGAATTGATCTCGAATCAATTCTTATCATACTCAAATATCAAAATATGTTATTTTTTCACTATATAACATATTTACCGTAATTTATTATAAAATATTCAAATTTACGGGGTTTTACATCTTCGCTCCTCACTCACGAGGAGAATCGCCTCTAACACAACCGGTTTTCAACATTCACCGAAAACGTTTACAACTCACACAATCGGTTTTCTAGATTACCAAAAACTCTTACAACTCTCACACTTGAAACTACACAATACACCCTCTAAGTGTTGGCCTAGCCGATCCACCTTCCTCAAGTGATCGGATTTACCACCTCTCCCTAGGCTTTACTACCAACGCCACTCCTCTTTGAATTGACACCGTCCACACACTTCTCTCGGTATCCTTATGTATTATAATGCGATCTTATAAATTAAGCATAATAATAAAGTGTTTGTTCTCTATAATGTATGAGAACTCAATATAAGCCCACTCTCAATGATACACTCACCACAACCCAAATTATACTCAATGTGATAATACTAAAGCTCAAGGGATGTGTGTGTAAACAATAAGAAAAATGAAATGCAAACGCAATATAAAATCTAGCTTGATGAAATGAATAGTCAACAAATGAATATATAAAACTAGAATTAAGTTAGTAAAAACTTCTCTGCAACAAGAGTGATAGAGATGAGAAATTGAAGCCCAAACAAGAATGAATAATCTCCTCTTCCTCTTGTAAAAACAACTTCACAAAACAAACTTGAAAACCAAATTTAAACACCCTTAAAACCTTTGTAAACTTATTTAAAACTTTTCTTAAGTATTTCAGAAGTTTGAGAGTAAAGGGTATATATAGGTTCACAAAACAAACCCCAAAAAACTAAGAAAACCAAGAAAAAAGACAAAAATCCCGAAAATTCAGCATTCTAGAAAACTAGCCGTTACAGTGTTATAAGTCAACTTGTACTATTCATGAGTTGACTTATAAACTAGCCATTATAGGCTGAAAAATATCTGCTTAGTCGACTTATAATGTTCATAGTTGACTTATACTGTTCACAGTCGACTTAAAACATGCACGATAGATTCTGAAATTTTGCGTATCTGATTTTGTAAAATTAATTAAAAATATTATATCTATTCCAAAAATCGTGAAATTTTGAGGTAAGTTTCTAAACATGTAGATAAACATGTTACAGAAAGAATTTATGAAATATCACTTCCCATTTGTAAGATATTACTGTTTTAAACAGATATTAGATATTCTAAAAACTGTTGAAACACTCGATTTTGTAAAATCAATTTGACATAATAAATGTAAATTACCAAAAATTTGAGATGTGATTAATTGTGATAAGTGGATATTAATCATGATAAATATTATTGAATGGGGTATGAGTATGGTAGCAAGTGTTTTGAGTATAAACAAGTTCATACATAAGAAAGAAACGAGTCAAAAACATGCATGAAGGCAAAACCTACACAAACTGCAAAAATGCAGTCCGGTCGACCGCCGCACACCTCGCGGTCAACCACCGATCAAGAAAATGGTTTTTCCAGTTTGAGTTGGTTTTGGTTATTTTTAAGCCCAGGTCCATTTCTCTGCTATATAAATCATATGTTCACGAATTTTTCAGTATTGATTCAGAGTTTTGAAACCCAAGCAGCCACCAAATACTTTTACAAACCCTAGTTTGATTTTAAGAGCTTTTGGAGCGGGATTTTGGTTTGTTTTGGGCTTACTTCTTAGGGAGCTATCTTGGAATTGCATCTTGCATGATTTCAATAAGTCTCAGGTGAGTTTCATCTTTTCTAACCCTACTCCCAAGTTTTAAAGGTTTTTAATGAGTTTTAATGTGATTTTATTGAGCCTAATTGACTAGTTTGAGTATAAAAGCAATTCTATTATATTATATGAATAAAGATAAGATCTTTTTGTGTTTAAAAGCTTAAGAACGAATTTTCAAAGGTGATTTAAGATCTAAAAGTAAATAACAATGTGGTTTAATTGAGTTTTGATGTTTTTATCAACATATCGATGTTTTTGTGCATGTTTAGCGTTTGAATATGATTATTCATGCAATTAATCATTTTTATCTGTTTAATAATCTTCAGAGATGTTAATCTAGTGTTTACAATGTTCTACACAAGTTTTATGATGAATTAAACAAGTTTGAACCATAAAAAACATGCACGAACACAAAATCACAAACCAGCAGAGCAGGCTGCTGACCGCGATCCGGTCGACCACCGCATAGGGTGCGGTCGACTGCCAGATAGGTAGAAGTATGTGCATGTTTTGACTCATGTTTGATGTTTTCAAGGGATTTTCTCGATCTATCTGAGATGTAATATGATGTTTATGACCTGTCTAACACCTAAGGTATTTGTGAACACGAAATATGAACATGCACATTGAGATACGTGCACTAATGCTTGAAATATGCTCTTAAATAAATATATATGCATAGTAGAGATGCACAATACATGTTTGAGTAATTTTTATTGGTATAACACATAATAATGCTCACTTATCAATTGGGGATGTTTCGATGTGGACGTTTATCCCATAATAAGACCTCGGCGGCACAACACTAGGAGTATTTAGACATTATCCCGTAATGAGACATCAGCGGTACTAATACTAGAAGATGATCGATGTGTTTCTGGATTGGGCTAATGAAGCTATATTCCGCAGTACGATCATCTGGATGCATCATCCGGAATAGGGGAGATAAAACCTATTGCCATAGAGCGATTAAGTAAGGTCGTTGAATCCACATGTGAATGTGAGAACCTTACAAAAGTATCGTTATATGATAAAAACATATACACACAGTTATAGTTTTTCTCCCATGTTAGATTACCCAAGTGTGGGGTATACTTTGGATACATGACATACATGATATGACCTATGGTGATATTTGAGCTGGATGATATTTCCTTGTGACTATGCCAACTACCGGAGGGTAGTTCGAGATGTGATATTGGTTCACTATGGTAGAGGTTTTGAGTATATTTTTTCTTCATGTACTATTTTCATTCATAGGATCGGAATTAGTATTTAGCGATTCACAATTTGAGACATGGTATATACATGAGGGTTTTTTTGTTTGGATTATTTCGCTCGACGTACTAATTCTTGTGTTGTGGGTTTCTAAATACCAATCTCTATTTAGAGTTATATGAATGATTTTTTATAGCTATATGTACTAACGGTATTTTCTTATATACTCCTACCCATTCCCCTTGGGGGTGGAGATGATCTCGCTAGCGCTTTAACGCTCGTTTTTCCCCCCCATTCAGGTAGCGAGTCCGACGCATGGAGAGTCACAGGTTGATGGGATTGCATCTTAGATTCTATCTAGTTATTTACATTTGTAGCTATTTAGAGCTCCGTATTTTGTTGTTTATTTTCTGACTCTAGAGATTATAATTCTATTTTGTAGAGGTTGAGTGCCTTAGAGAGATTTTATTTGACTCTTGGGATGAGACACACTACATTTATTTTAGTTTTGGAGATACCTTATCTATTTATAGTTGGGCCCTTATGATGTTGTTTATCTAAACTTGCTCTGTGATTATTCTTTTCTTTGTGCTACTTCTTTATCATTTGCTTGTTTGTACCTTCACTTGTTTCTTTATCCTACTAGAGAGATAGTAACTGTAATGGTAAAATATGTTATTGCACGGTGTTGGTGTATGGTAGGTTTGACAATTCAGCTTTTACCTTAGACTTCAGCCTTGCGTGAACCCTGGGGCATCACAGTTGGTATCAGAGCTCTAGTTCTGATATCCTTAGGAACCATCCATGTGTCATATTGTGGAGCTAGGATAGAGTTTCCTAAGAATCATGTATAGAGTCCGCTAGGAATTCCTAGTATGAGTGAGGACGTTATATATATATATATA
>NC_033797.1:121319580-121366964 GCF_001876935.1 Asparagus officinalis | reverse complement strand
TTGTGAATGATATGTGATATTATTTTCCTATTGATATATGTTTTATCTTTATGCCTGAGATCCTATGTACTGTGTTTAACAAGATCTACTCCTAAACTTATAGATGTCGGAAAGAGAACGTGGTCGCAGAGGTACCCATGCTCAGGGAGCTGAGCAAGCTGATGGAGAGCCCAAGCCACAGAAGGCTCTACAGTACTTAGTAGATCTCATAGAACCTTCGGTAGCACGACTGGCAGTGATTGGGAGCAGTTGGCAAATCAGGATTAGCAAGAGACACCCATTCGGGAGGTGACACCAGAGGAGACACCGATAGATACACTACCACAACCAGTTAATGATGAAGCTGCTGAGCAGGAGGCTTAGCTTTGTCTGGTAGAGTGATACCAGAAGTTGAAGGCACCAGAGTTTCATGGTTCGTCAGATTCCATTGCTGCACACAAGCAAAAGGAATATGTGAAAAATGTCTTGGATATGCTTAATGTGAACACTATGCAGAAGCAGAGGCTAGCAACTTTCAGCCTCAAGGGCGATGCGGGAGGGCAGGATGGTATCGACTTTATTTCACTCTAGAGTAGAGGATGACAGTTTCGTGGGAGACTTTCGTTTACTTTTTTGATGAGTAGTATGTGTAGGCTGCAGCTAAAGCCGAGAAGGAGTTAGAGCTAGCTCGGTTAGAGCATAGGGATATGCCTGTGATGGATTTTGAGAGTAAATTTATGACATTACTTAGATTCATGGGCATGTGACGCACTAAGAGCAACATGCTCAGATGTTCTTGATGGGGCTTCGCCTGGGTCTATGTCGATATCTAGTATCCCAGAGGTTTCAGTCAGTGCGGGAGGTGGCAGATGCAGCCATATCTCAGGGGACAGAGACAGCTATGTTTCTGAAGGGCAAGGAAACTATGTTAGGATAGCCTAAGGATAAAGGTAAAGGCAAGAGATCATTTGTAGGACCAGGAGGACCCTAGCAGTAGGGTAAGGGTCCACATCAGTAGGGTCCCCATAAGAAGGGACATTAGCTGGATCAGAGGGCGCAGCAGCAGTACAGATTTCAAGGGACTTGTTTCAACTGTAATAAGTTCGAACATAGAGTAGCAGAGTGTCACAGCGCACCCACAGTAGGCCAGCAGGGTAAGAATCAGCAGCAGCAGCAGAACCGTGCTTAGGGCCGAGGACAGGGCTAGCAATTGAAGATTGAGGCACCGCCAGCAGTCCTGAGGATTGAGGGATAGGTGTGAGCCATACAGGAGGTTCAAGAGGGATAAATAGTCTCATACATTCCAAGCGATTCAGCACGGTAGCTCGGCTACCGGCAGAGTCTATGTAGTTTTTCCTCACGATCATTGCGCGAGCGGGGCCGTAGTGAAAGGTACATTCCTTGAGAGCTCCTTTCCAGCCTGTATTCTTTTTTATTCTGGCACTTCACATTCTTTCATCTCCTATGATTTTTAGATTAGACTTCAGCTTATAGCGCAACCTTTAGATATTCCATTATCTGTATCTACTACTTTGGGAGAGATGACTCTCTTAGAGAGTGTTTGTGTAAAACCCTAAAAATTTAAATATTTTGTAATAAATAATAAATATGTTGTATTATGAAAAAATAATATTTATTAATGTTTTAGTATGCTAAGAATTAATTTGAGATCAATTCAATATATATATGTGAATATAGAAGTGATATCATGCACACGTGCACGGGCCTGAATCTGGGAAAAATGACTAGTTAAAAGTATATGCATTTTACACACTAAAAAAGTTAGAATATGGAAACACTTAAAATACCAAAGTTGTAGGTATCTTCAAGATATTTCCAACAAATTTTATATCACCTCATTTCGAGGTTGGACGCGAAAGATATTACCAAAATACCGAAGGTTGTTTTCCTAGTCAGACTAGGTTTCCTGGTTAAGGTCAAACGAGTTTATTTTGGGTTTGCATATATATATCTATCTTCTCTCTAAAGCCCTAACCCTAAAATTGAGAATTTTGAGAGCTTTGTGAAGCAAATATCGACACAAAGGCGAGATCATCGACGTGTAGCAAGAAGAAAACGGGTTGTTTGCACTTCTAATTGCTTGTTGTTTATCTTAGAGGCTTAGAATGATATTTGAGGTAAGATTATCTTCATTCAAACCTATCCCCATAGTTAAATAACTAGTGTAGATGATTAATATGATGTTGAATATGTGTTTTCATGCTCTAATCTTAACCTGAGGTGTTAAAAGTCAGATTTTTTGATATTAAACCTTAAAACAAATGCTAGATGAATAATCCTTTCTTTCTGTTTATGATAGTATCATAATCATGATCATTAGGGTTTTTTTATAATTTTATTCATATATGGGAAATTTAAGTGATGTGCTATATATATGTTTTTCTGCAGAAAACTACAACACTTATATAATCTTTAATTGAGAGTTTAAGATAGCAAACAAAATCCAAATTTAACCAAACAAGTTTTAAATGAAAGCTATATATATCTAGTTTCTAAAACAGAAAATCATTCTTAAAAAGACCTTGTATAGAGAAAGATATGTTATATTTACTAATAATATATCCTGCAGAAAAATGGCTGCACATATATAATATTTAACTGGAGATTTAGGATAACAAATGAACTCTAAACTGAACCAAACTTATTTTTGAAATATATGTGAATCTAGTTTTCAAAACAGAAAACTATTTGTAAAAATAGTTTTTCTAGAGAAAGATATGCTTGTTTTACTAACAGATATCTCGTCTGTTTTTCCTGCTCGTTTTGTGGAGCTGTGTTGCGCCGTTTTGAGGTGCGTTCGCGGAGTTTTGAGACGCTTGATGTTATACGTATAGTTATGAATATGTTATGTTATACATTTAAGAATCCTAAGGGGATTATGATAAATTTTGATTTGATCATATTTGAATTAGATATCGTTCATATACATGTTGGATGTCGTTGATGAGCACAACTCAATACTATACGGGATAGTGCGTCGACATACCAGATATATATGGTTTATACATGGGGTGAATGTTGTTGATGAGCATAACTCAGTACTATATGGGATAGTGCGTTAACATACCAAATATACATGGTTTATACATGAGGTGAATATCGTTGATGAGCACAGCTCAGTACTATATGGGATAGTACGTCGACATACCAGAGATACAAAGATTTATATGAGGTGGATATCATTAATGAGCTCAGTTTAGTACTACATAAGGTAGTGCATCGATATTCCACAAGTACAGGCCATTGAGTCGGATTTTAGGAGGCTTGATCTAGCCGTCCGTCCCGCACTAAGGTGCGATGAGGCTCGTGAGCCGTATTTCTAGGATACCTATTTGGTAGTCCGTCCCGTACTCATGTTACGCACTGAGATCGCGATGAGACTAATGAGCCGTGTATACAGTTCAGGATACCTACATGGTAGTCCGTTGCACTGAGATAATTACTTGATAGCCTAAGTATGGTAGATGCCGATTATGAATACGACCTATCATTGAACTATATGACTGAGATATGTTACTTTTGAAAGTATATAAAATTACGTGTTGGTATTTTATTCTATCTCTCTAGTGATAGTGAAAGATATTATAAATACGATGTGTTGATATCTTATTTCTTTTACTATCTTCTTTACTTCTTAGTTGGGATCAATGATTAGATCTTATTTCTTTTACTATCTTCTTTACTTCTTAGTTGGGATCAATGATTAGAGATTTACAATTTGAGACATATGGTATATATATGAGGGTTTAGACATATGGTATATATATGAGGGTTTTCTTGTTTGGATTATTTCGCTCGACGTACCAGTCTCGTGTTACAGATTTCTAATTATTGGTTTTATTAGATTGTCTTTTTTTTAGTTCGGTGTTAATGTTTAGATATCTATAATTTGAGACTTATTGTATATACATGAGGGTTTCCTTGTTTGGATTATTTCGCTCGACGTACCAGTCTCGTGTTATAGATTTTTAATTATTGGTTTCATTAGATTGTCTTTCTTAGTTCGGTATTAACATGTAGATATCTACAATTTGAGACTTATGGTATATACATGAGGGTTTCCTTATTTGGATTATTTTGCTCGATGTACTATGTCTTGTGTTGTAAGTTTCTAAATATTAATCCTACTTAGATATGGAGGAAATGAATCTAGGTAGACTATGCTTAATAGATAGACCCTTCACTCCATCTAGTAGCCCTTCCCCTGGGAGCGGATGAAGATAATCTTGCTGTAGCATTCTGACGCTCTTGTTGTTGTTATTTTTCTTTTAAATTACTTTTCAGGTAATTCGGAGTTTCGGAGAGCCGTAGGGTGACGGAGTTCAGGCATAGTTGCCGTCACGTATGTTTACTTGTAGAGACTCCACTGTAGTTTTGAGTTTTATCCAGACATTAGAGTTTTATATTCATATTGTAAAGGCAGTGTGCCTTAGTACGATTTTTAGTTGATTCATGTTGAGACATTTTCATTATTCAGATATCAGATGTCTTATAGTTGAGACATGATTCTTTTCATTTATGAGATATCTCTTCTATATCATGTCTATTACATTTATTCACTTTATTTTGCATGTTTGTACCTGCACTTCTATTTGGTTCTACTAGATGATATTACTATGATTGGTGAAACATGTTTATGCATAGTGTGGGTGCATGGCAGGTTTGACATCTCTAATTTCACCTTAGACTGCAGCCTTGTGTGAACCCAAGAGCGTCATAGTTTGTAGGAAATGTGTCGTTAGCTTAGACGATTCCGAGTTCGTGATTGATTTAATTGTGTTATGTATGTCTGAGTTTGATGTTATCCTTGGTATGGATTGGTTATTCTTCTATCATGTGAGTATCGACTGTTTTACGAAGACAGTCAACTTGCGAGCTTTTGATGGATCTAAGTTGGTGATAGTGACCTCGCGGGGCAACCAGTTTGCGGAGTCATTTTTAGCATATATTGAGGAGGTGATGTTGTGGGATCGGGGCACAGATTTGAGCGAGACACGAGTCGTCTCAGAGTATAAGGATGTCTTCCAAGGCATACCAGGTTTACCTCTAGTGAGAGAGGTCAAGTTTTGTATATAGTTGCATCCAGGCACCGCACTAATTTCTCGAGCACATTATCATATGGCGCCTGCTAAGATGAGGGATCTCTATATCTAGTTAGATGAGTTATTGTTTCAGGGTTTCATTCGCCGGAGTCATTCTCCGTGGGGAGCGCTGGTCCTTTTTGTGTAGAAGAAGGACACTGACATGCGATTGTGCATAGATTATCGTAAGTTGAACAAAGTCACCATCCAGAATAGGTATCTACTACTGAGGATTGATGACTTGTTTGACTAATTACAGGGAACATAGTATTTCTCAAAGATTGATCTTCCATCCGGTTATCATCAGTTATGGGTCCGGGAGATGGATATTCCTAAGACCGCCTTTCTGACATGATATGAATCTTTCGAATTTATTGTCATGCCATTTGAGCTGACCAATATACCCACGGTATTAATGGATTTGATAAATTAGGTTTTTCGTCCATACTTGGACCAGTTCGTGATCGTGTTCATTGATGACATTCTTACTTATTAGAGATCGGAGGCCGAGCATGAACATCATTTGTGGTTGGCACTACAGGCTTTGTGGAAGTACCAGTTATATACTAAATTTATAAAGTGTAAATTCTGGTTATCTTAGGTCAGATTTTTTGGCCATGTTATCAGCCGGGAAGGCATTGCAGTAGATCTAGCTAAGGTGGAGGTCGTTCTTGATTGGGAGCCACCGAAGACCGTTACCGAGATTTATAGCTTCTTAAGTCTAGCGGGCTATTACAAGAAATTCATTCAGGACTTTTCAAAGATTGCGACGCCACTTATACGTCTTACGAAGAAGGGTGTACAGTTTGTTTGGGGTACGGAGTGCCAGGAGGCCTTTGAGATTTTGAATGCTAAGTTGACTTCAGCGCCGATGTTGATTCTTCGAAGTAGTGATAAGATTTTTGTTGTCTACACTGATGCATCATTTTCAAGTCATGAAAATGTTTTGATGCAAACCCAAAGAGTTGTTGCCTATATTTCGAGGTAGTTGAAGACTCATGAGTAAAATTACCTAACGCATGACTTGGAGCTAGCAGCAGTGGTCATTGTACTAAAGACGTGGAGACATTATTTATATGGAGTGTAGTTCGAGCTATTCACAGATCATTAGAGTTTAAAATATCTGTTTTCAAAGAAGGAACTCAACCAGAGACAACGTCGATGGGTCGAGTTTATCAAAAATTATGAGTTTGCACTTCAGTACCATCCGAGAAAGGCTAATATAGTAGCGGACGTATTGAGTAGGAAGCATCGTCGTGGGCTTGCAGCTTTGAGGTGTTCATTACATCGATATATTTACACCCTCAGTCAATTTGACTTTAGCTCGGAGATTGGCAGGAGTAGCACATTTTTTAGGAGCTATGTCAATATAGCTATCTTGGAGCGATAGAGTGGTTGGAGCTTAGCTAGAGGATTCTTAGGTTCAAACCCGAAAGGGAGAGATTTCCAAAGATGCTAACGCTGATTGGACTATTGGTGCAGATGGAACCCTTCGGATGAATGGCCGGATTGTCATACCGAACAATTCATAGCTGAAGAAGAATTTATTCGATGAGATGCATCGTATCAGGTACATAGTGCATCCAGGCACAAAGAAAATGTATAAGGACCTGAAGAGATATTTTTTGTAGAAAGACATGTGTAGGGAGATTACAGAGTATGTGGCTAAGTGTTTTACCTGCCAGCAAGTGAAGGTAGAACATCAGAGACCTACAGGAACTCTATAGCTTTTACCCATTCCTGAGTGGAAGTGGGCAGATATTTCTATGGATTTCATCGTAGAGTTGCCAAGATCAAAGAATGGAAATGAATCTATTTGGGTGATAGTAGACTGATTGAAAAAGTAGGCGCACTTCTTACCTGTGAAGACAACTTATATAGCAGAGACGTATGCGATGATTTTTATCCAGGAGATAGTCCGAATGCATGGAGTCCCAAAGATGATTGTATCAGATCGAGGAGCCGAAGAACCTTCTTGGGATCATGAGGAGGATGTACGTCGCGACTTCTCACACCTGTTTGAGTAGGTAAGATGTTAATGTTTGAATATGTTTATACGCATTTCTGTTTATGTTATATTGTTCATCCATATTTATATTTAATGCTAGAATAGGGTACTAACACTTAGCTCCTAATCACTCAGAACATAATGTATATATATGGGGGGTTCCTTGTTTGGGTTTTTTCACCCGACATACTAGTTCTGTCTAATTAGGGGTTAAGTGGGAGTGCACGCATTTTAGATTGTTAAGTTTAAATGTTTGTTTATGATTTATATCTGGAGATTAATGTTATGAGATGTGTACAAGAGGGTTTTTCTTGTTTGGATTTTCTCCTCTTAGTGCTTTTCTCGTATTATTAATCTTTAAAATGCAATTACGAAATTTCAAGAACAAAATTCTTTTAGGGGGTGAATGAAAAACCCCAAAACTTTGAGATGCGATTAATTATGATAAGTGGATATTTATCATGATAAATATCATTGAATAGGGTATGAGTATGGTAGCAAGTGTTTTGAGTATGAAAATTTTCATACATGAGAAAGAAATAAGTCGAAAACATGCACAAAGGCAAAACCTGCACAAACTGGAAAAATGCGGTCCAGTCGACCGCCGCACACTCGCAGTCGACCGCCGCACACTCGCAGTCGACCGCCGATCGAGAAAATAGTTTTCCTAATTTGAGTTGGTTTCGGATATTTTTGAGCTAGAACCGTTTCTCTGCCATATATATCACATGTTCACGAATTTTTCAGTATAGTTTCAGAGTTTTGAAACCCTAGCAGCCACCAAATACTTTTATAAACTCTAGTTTGATTTTTAAGAGATTTTAGGGTGGGATTTTAGTTTGTTTTGGGCATGTGGCTTAGGGATCTATCTTGAAATTCCATCTTGCATGATTTTCAACAAGTCTCAGGTGAGGTTCATCTCTGCTAATTCAAGTTTTAAAGGTTTTTTATGAGTTTTAATGTTATTTTATTGAGCATAATTGACTAGTTTGAGTATAAAAGCAATTCTTTTATATTATATGAATACAGATCAGATCTTTTTGTGTTTAAAAGCTTAAGAACAAATTTCTAGAGGTGATTTAAGAACTGAAAGTAAATAACAATGTGGTTTAATTGAGTTTTAATATTTTCATCAACATATCGACTTTTTCGTGCATGTTTAGGGTTTGAATATGATATATCATGCAATTAATCAAGTTTTATGTGTTTAATAATCTTCACAGATGTTAATATAGTGTTTAAAATGTTCTACACAAGTTTTATGATGAATTAAACAAGTTTGAATCATGAAAAACACGCACGAACACAAAATCACAAACCTGCAGAGGAGGCTGTTGACCACGATCCGGTCGACCGTCGCATAGGGTGCCGTTGACCGCCAGATAGGTAGAAGTCCGTGCATGTTTTGACTCATGTTTGATATTTTCGAGGGATTTTCTCAATCTATCTGAGATGTAATATGATGTTTATGACCTGTCTAACACCTGAGGTATTTGTGAACACGAAATATGAACACGCACATTGAGATACGTGCACTAATGCTTGAAATATGCTCTTAAATAAATATATATGCATAGTGGAGATGCACAATACATGTTTGAGTAATTGTTATTGGTATAATACATAATAATGTACATTTATCAATTGGGGATGTTTCGGTGTGGACGTTTATCCCGTAATGAGACCTCGGCGGCACCACACTAGGAGTATTTAGACGTTATCTCGTAATGAGACCTCGACGATACTAATACTCAAAGATGATCGATATGTTTCTGGATTGGGCTAATAAAGCTATATTCCACAGTACGATCATCTAGATGCATCATCCAGAATAGGGGAGATAAAACCTATTGTCGTAGAGCGATTGAGTAAGGACGTTGAATCCACATGTGAATGTGAGAACCTTACAAAAGTATCGTTATGTGATAAAGGACGTTGAATCCACATGTGAATGTGAGAACCTTACAAAAGTATCGTTATGTGATAAAGACATATACACACAGTTGTAGTTTCACATGTGAATGTGAGAACCTTACAAAAGTATCGTTATGTGATAAAGACATATACACACAGTTGTAGTTTTGCTCCCATGTTAGATTACCCAAGTGTGGGGTATATTTTGGATACATGATATACATGATATGGCCTATGGTGATATTTGAGCTGGATGATATTTCCTTATGACTGTGTCAACTACCCGAGGGTAGTTCGAGATGTGACATTGGTTCACTATGGTAGAGGTTTTGAGTATATTTTTTCTTCATGTACTATTTTCATTCATAGGATCAGAATTGGTATTTAGTGATTCACAATTTGAGACATGATATATACATGAGGGTTTTTTTGTTTGGATTATTTCGCTCGACCTACTAATTCTCGTGTTGTGGGTTTCTAAATATCAATCTCCATTTAGAGTTATATGAATGATTTTTTTTATAGCTATATGTACTAACAGTATTTATTTTTATATACTCCTACCCCTTTCCCCTGGGGCGGTAGAGATGATCTCGCTAGCGCTTTGACGCTCGTTGTTTTCTCCCCTTTCAGGCAGCGAGTCCGGCGTACGGAGAGTCATAGGTTGATGAGATTGCATCTTAGATTCCATCTAGTTATTTATATTTGTAGTTATTTTGGAGCTCTACATTTTGTTGTTTATTTTCAGACTCTAGAGATTGTGATTCTATTTTGTAGAGGTTGGGTGCCTTAGAGAGATTTTATTTCACTCTTGTGATGAGACACGCTACATTTATTTTAGTTTCAATGATACCTTATCTATTTACAGTTAGGCCCGATGATGTTGTTTACTCTGTGATTATTCTTTTCTTTATACTACTTCTTTATTATTTTCCTGTTTGTACCTTCACATATTTGTTGATCCTACTAGAGAGATAGTAACTATGATGGTGAAACATGTTGTTGCACGGTGTTGGTGCATGGCAGGTTTGACAATCCGGGTTTCACTTGGACTGCAGCATTGCGTGAACCCTAGGGCGTCAGAGTAAATTAGCTCAAAAATAATAAAATTTTGTGAAATGATTATAAACATGTAATAGAACATGTTAAAAAAAGAATTTCTTGAATTGCATTTCCTATTTGTGAAAACGCATCTATTTTGCAAAAACATGCACGAACATGAACTTATTAAAACTTGATTTTAATGAAATCATTTCAACCACATATAAACATGAAACAAATATATGTGTATATAATTATATTCATTTGTTTCATATTTTTGTGGCTAAACGTATTATTTCCAAAAACAAAAATGATAAATATGAAATGTGTATATTTGTATATAAATATAACTAATAGTTTCATATTTATTTAAACTTGAAGTTATAAAACCAAAATGTGTATTTGCATTTCCTATTTGTGAAAACTCATCTGTTTTGCAAAAACATGCACGAACATGAACTTATTAAAACTTGATTTTAATGAAATCATTTCAAGCACATATAAACATGAAACAAATATATGTGTATATAATTATATTCATTTGTTTCATATTTTTGTGGCTAAACGTATTATTTCCAAAAACAAAAATGATAAATATGAAATGTGTATATTTGTATATAAATATAACTAATAGTTTCATATTTATTTAAACTTGAAGTTATAAAACCAAAATGTGTATGTGTGTAATATATGAGCTTTAAGTATTAACACACAAATTATAAACTACTAAACTAAATATACCTAAGATATTGATCTTTAATAAAGCTCGTCTTGGTTGCGAATGAAGCTTGATCTTGAATTTGACTTTGAATTGCAAATGGATTCATTCCGATATTCCACCAACCTCCATTAAATGTCATCGTTATGGTGAAATCCATCCAACCTCTAACTAGAGGTTATTTGTATAGTTTTACCTAACAAACAAATGTAAACACTTGACAACACGACGTTAGGAATTGTTTGTTAATCATCAAAACTAGATTAGATATATAGGCTTATAAACATGAGGCCTAACAATTTTCCCCTTTTTTATGATGATAAATAATCTACACAAATAGATATAAAATATGCATGATATCAAATGAATATACAAATTATGATCCACATACATGAAAAGAACTAAATACTTACTCACAAACCACTTATTTCTCCCCATTTATCAACATCAGAATTGGGAAAATAAAAATAAAGAGAGCAATATCTCCCCTATCAATAAGCATATATGAGTAAAAATAAATATAGGGAAAAATCTTCCTATCAAAATGCTTAAGGGCATATATATAAAAATTATAAGACAATATTATGTGTGCAAACATATATAGATGTATAAAAGCATATAAGACAACTCACATTTGAAGAGACTAAGGGAACACATATATGTATATAACATTAAGAAAAGTGTTATAAAGGTCTCAAACATAAATATATAAAACAAAACTATTCAAAAATGAAAATAAAAGATATAAAAATCAATGATCAAATGTTTAGTCAATAAATCCAAAATTTCATAAGTTATCAAACATAAATCATGATTGATTGAGAGCACACATAGATATATTATTATGAAAGTGGTGTCTCAATACACAAACAAAAACAACATATAGATTTATCTATATATATATATATATAAAATAAAAAATAAAAGATATTTTCAAATGAAAACAAGTCATGAAAGTTACAAAATTTATGAATAAAAATCATAAGTGTCCATGAATCCATGAAATTCAAATGAAGGTCAAAAGAAAGGTCAACAATCAATTGAAATCATAAATTGGTCGACTTATGATATCATGATCTAAACCATAATTACATTGAAACAGGCTTGTTCTACAAATTATCCTTTTTGAAGAGTAAGCAAATAGCAATGTCAAACATTTTTATATGTTTCAACCACAAAGATAAAGAAAGTTAATATACTTAGAATGAAACAAAACAAGATCAATTTTTGTCATATCCGACAAGAAAGCAAGAGAGGTTACTATATCAAGATCTTTGAGCTTGTTTTAACACATATAAACTTTTAACACCCGGTAAACATGATATGAAAATAAATACCCAATAAATTCGGGAGGTTGCTTACACACAAACCTCTCATCAAAATTAAAGCCAATAAAAATAAAAATAAACATATTGACTTTAAAAAAATTGTTTTTAATTTCAAAATTTTCAAAACACGTTTTCCGAAAACAAGAAATAAAAAAGAAAATGCTAAAATGTGTTTTGAAATCAAACATGCTTAGGTACCCAATTACTTTTGGTACCGAAGAGTTTAGCGATATGACCCCTATCAATAAATCTCAAAGCCCTAGGGTTATGATCTCATTTGGGAGCATGTAGTGCACGTGTCCGGTCATAGCAATAATCTCGCAAATGACCATTCTGATTACAATATGTGTAGTAAAAAGGATGCATTTGTGTATGATGACCATATGAGTGTGCACAAGGAACATTTGTAAACAAAGGTAATTTATTTGAAGCTCTTTGCAAATGTGAAACATTATTAAACAATCGTGGTCTATTTGAGATAGTTGGCAAATTTGAACCTTTTCTTAAATCAAAACAAAACTTTGACAAATGGCCGAATCTAACACAATATTCACATTTAAACACACTATCATGCTTGTGATGAGAAATGGGTGCATGTGTATGTATATGTTGATAAGAAGCTTTATGAGATGCACAACAAGCATTTGTGTTAGAATGGGTGGGTTTATATGCATCATAGCAAAATTTAGCAATATAGTCTTTACGGCCACAAATAGAACATTTGTAAATTTTACCATATATGTGTGCATAGTGGGTGTTAGATTTGAAAGAATTAACAAGTGACTTTGCACACAAGTCTATAAGTTTCTTACTATTATCAATGCATTTGTTTAAGGTTGAATCTAAAGAAGATATTCGGTTTTTCATAAGATTCAACTCAATATTAGGCACATATGCATTGCTATTAGAAGTAGAACAAACATGATTATTTTTAAATGAGTTAAATTCATTTTTAACTATTTCTATTTCTAATAAAGCATCATTTTTCTCATGAGTTATGCTAGCAACATTTAAAGTTAAAGAATCATGATCCAACTTTAATTTATCATTATTTTCTTTGAGGATCATATTCTCTTTAGCAATAATATCATATTTAGAAGCTAACATATCATGATTGGATTTTAAGTTTACATTCTTGCTTTTTCAAATCAATAAAATTATGATGCAATGTATTATAGGCATGCATTAATTTCTTATATACACAAGCGAGTTTATTAATAGATAATTCATCATCGAAATCAAACTCGCATACCTCACTAGGGCTATCACCTAGTGGCCGTATGCATGATGAAGCTCCAATAGTAGCACTTGAAGGGGAACCCGCTGGAACATGTTGGATTTTCTCCAAGTTACCATGATGTACCTCTATATATTTCCATAATGTATAGGCACTATCAAAACAAATAAGTTTGTTAGAAATAGATGTATCAAACGCTTTAAGCAAGAATTCTAACAATATCTTGTTCAAAACAAACATTCTCTTATTATTTGTGCTCCATTTAGATTTATCTAATTTGGGCACAACATATGTACTATCAATAACTTCTCATAAATCGATATGTTTAGATCTAGCAAACATTTTAAATCTAAACATCCATTGAGCATAAGAAAAATTATTGAACAAGGAAGCAACATTAAAATCATAGCCTAAACTAGGTGCACCATTCATATCCATAATAAATATATGCAAGCAATATGAAAATAATCTCAAAACTAGATTAGCAGTATAACAAAGCGAGGATCTTTGACTCTAGGCAGTTAAACCTCAAATCAAAGAGCACCAAGCTCTAATACCAAATGAAATTAACCTAGAGGTCAGGTGAATAGAGTATATGCTAATCTAATCCGATATTAATGTCAAATTAAAACTTATTAACAATTAACCTAGTAATTATGATATACAATAAATTATATGTAAGGATATGTAATTAAAATAAGGGCGATATAAACATGAGATAATGACGATATAGAAAGCAATAAGCAATGAGCACAAATAATACGCCAAGATAAACTCAAACACACAATATGATCACGAAGTTCAGTCACCCTTGACCTACGTCTCTGCTCCTCACTCACGAGGAGTATCTCCACTAAACAACCAGTTTTCAACGTTCACCGAAAATGTTTACAACTCACACAATCGGTTTTCTAGCTAACCGGAAACTCTTACAACTCTCACACTTGTAACTACACACAATACACCCTCTAAGTGTTGGCCTAACTTGTGTCGCCTTCCTCAAGTGCTCGGATTTATCACCTCTCCCTAGGCTTTACAACTGGCGCCACTCCTCTTGGAATCGACCTTGTCTCTCACCATATACTTTTCTCTGTGTCCTTGTGTATTACAATATGATCTCACAAATTATGCACAATAATAGAGTGTTTGTTCTCTATAATGGATGAGAACTCAATGTAAGCTCACTCTCAATGATACACTCACCACAACCCAAATTATACTCAATGTGATAGTACTAAAGCTCAAGGGATGTGTGTGTAAATAATGAGAAAAATAAAATGCGAACTCAATATAAAATCTAGCTTAATGAAATTAATAATGAACAAATAAATATATAAAACGAGAATTGAGTTAGCAAAAACTTCTCTGCAACAAGAGTGATGGAGATGAGAAATTGAAGCCCAAACAAGAGAATTGAGTTAGCAAAAACTTCTCTGCAACAAGAGTGATGGAGATGAGAAATTGAAGCCCAAACAAGAATGAATAATCTCCTCTTCCTCAAGAGTGATGGAGATGAGAAATTGAAGCCCAAACAAGAATGAATAATCTCCTCTTCCTCTTGTGAAAACAACTTCACAAAACAAACTTAAAAACAAAATCTAAACACCCTTAAAACCTTTATAAACTTTTTTAAAACCTTTCTTAAGTATTTCAAAAGTTTGAGAGTAAAGGGTATATATAGATTCACAAAAAAAACCCAAAACCCAAGCAAAAAGACAAAAATCCCAAAAATTCATCATTCTGGAAAACTAGCCGTTACTATATTATAAGTCGACTTGCATTGTTCATGAGTTGACTTATAAACTAGCCGTTACAAGCTAAAAAATATCTGCTAAGTTGACTTATACTATTCACAATCAACTTAAAACATGCACGACGGATTTTGAAATTTTGCATATCTGATTTTGTAAAATTAATTAAAAATAGTAAATCAACTCCAAAAATTATAAAATTTTTAAGTAAATTCTAAACATGTAGATAAACATTTTAGAGAAAGAAATATCAATTCCTATTTGTGAGATATTACTGTTTATGACAGATATTGTAGATTCTAAAAACTGTTGAAACACTCGATTTTATAAAATCAATTTGATATAGTAAATCAGCTCCAAAAATGATAAAATTTTGGAAAATTGTTATAAACATATAATAGGACATGTTAGAAAAACATGTCTCAAATTTTATTTCCTATTTGTGAAAACTCATCCGTTTTACAAAAACATACATGAATATTAACTTATTAAAACTTGATTTTAATAAAATCATTTCAAGCACATATAAATATGAAACAAATATGTGTGTATATAATTATATTTATTTATTTCATATTTATGTGGCTAAACATATTATTTCAAAAAACAAAAATGATAAATATGAAATGTGTATGTATGTATATAAATATAACTAATTGTTTCATATATTTAAACTTGAAAGTTATAAAACCAAAATGTGTATATGTGTAATATTTGAGCTTTAAGCATTAACACATAAAGTATAAAATACTAAACTAAATATACCCAAGATATTGATCTTCAATAATGTTAAAATCCTGTGAATTTAAATATTATGTGATAAATAATAATAATTATGTTATATGGTGATAAATAACATATTCTAATGCTTGAGTATGCTAGGGATTGATTTGAGATCAATCCAATGTATATATGTGAGTAAAGATGGAAAACATGCACGAAAACATGCACAACCCTGTTTTTGGCCTGTTAGTAGTCGACTACGACTCAGAGTAGTCAACTAACCAGCTTAGTAGTCGACTACTCTGAGTAGTAGTCGACTATCGGGGTTGTTTCTAGTTTTTATTTTAGATTTCAGGTTGGATTTGGTTTATATCTGAACCCAGGTTGTTATATCTCTTTTCATACACGTTTAAACCCTATTCTCAAAGATAAAATTTTTGAGAATAGCAGCCACCTTCCTTCTCAAACCCAAAACCCTAGTTTGTGAGTTTTGAAAGAGTTTATGGCATTTGTCGAGAGGAAGGCAAAGTTTTGGCATCATGGTTGAAGAAGGATCTTTCACACACATGTTTGAGAACTCCAGCAATACTCTAAGGCAAGATCATCTTCACCCGTTCCTGCATCCTTAGTAATTATAAGATTTAAAGTGATTAAATCAATGCTCTTCGTGCCCTTTCTTAGTTTCATAAAATAAAAAGGTAGATTTTTGATAATAGATCTGTAATCCCTGTTACATCTAATGTTTTTCCTTACTGTTTATGTTAGAAATATGATCATGATCATTAGGGTAAATATTAATTTCATTTTAATATGATAATCAAAGTCTAACTCATGTGCAAAACCCTAATTTGATAATAAATTAAGTCTTCTTGTAGATTAATCATGTTTGAACCTTAGATTATCAGATCATAGTGACATGAACGTGTTTAAATTAGTTAATCTCTATTTCATGTTCAGATATAATTATGTCCAAGTTAATTCATGTCTTAAATAATGTGTTATATGAGAATATGGATTATTAAGAAGTTAAACCTTAATTAGTGTTAATTCAAGAGTCGAATCATGTGAATTAATCTACGATAATTGTTTTCAAAGTACAAAAACCCTTTTTCCTAAGTTGCATGTGAATTAAACAAGTTTTGTTAGAGAATAAAACACTAACACATCAAAATTCTGAGATTATGACTTTTGTTGAACTCAAAGTAGTCGACTACTCCTTACCTGATGCGTTTCACAGAGTTTGTTTTATAGCAGAGTAGTTAACTAAAGTTAATAGTAGTTGACTACTAACACTTAGTTAGAATCTTCCAGGTTCTGGATGAACTCAGCGTAGTCGACTACTCAGGCTAGTAGTCGACTACTAAGACTTGATTTCTTGAGTTTTGATTTGTATTTGTTTGAGATGTATTTGTGGGGTTCAAGCCACACTTCCTCATATATAATTACATGAGTCCACAAGTATAGTGGTATTGCACATACATTAGGATCACAAAGGGGGTTTTGACAAGAATTGAGTTATTTATAATAAAGTTAGAGATTGTTCATACACTCGTTGGATATCATTGATGAGCACAGCTCAGTACTATATGGGATAGTGAATCGATATACCAGATTTACATAGTTTATACATGAGAAGGATATCGTTGATGAACTCAGTTCAGTACTACATGAGGTAGTGCATCGATATTCCATATGTACAGGCCATTGAGTCGGGTTTGGATGCTTTGTATACCAATCCGTCCGCACGAGTGTACGATAAGGCTTGTGAGCTATATAATTATGAGGCTTGTGAGGCCATCTATTTGGATACATATATGGTAGGTCGTCCCGCACTCAGGCTACATGTTAAGATCGCGATGAGACTAATGAGCCGTGTATACTATTTAGGACACTTACATGATAGTCTGTTACTTTGAGATTATTGATTGACAGCCTAAGTCATTGGGTGGATGTCCATTATGAATATGGCACATCTTTGAGATATATGACCGAGATACAGGCCTCTTGAAAGTATACGGGATTATATGTTGGCATTTATTCCATCTTCCAAGTGATAGTGGAAGATATTATAAATACGATGTATTGATGCTTTTATTTTCTTTACCGCTTTCTTTACTTCATAGTTTAGGATCAATGATTAGTGATTCACAATTTGAGATAATGGTATATACATGAGGGTTTCTTTGTTTGGATAATTTCGCTTGACGTACCAGTCTCGTGTTGTGGGTTCTTAATTGTTGATTTCCTTTATCCTGTTTATTCTTAGTTCAGTATTAATATTTAGTTACCTACAATTTGAGAAAATGGTATATACATGAGAGTTTCCTTGTTTGGAATATTTAGTTACCTACTACATCTCGTGTTCTAGGCCTCTAAATGTTACTTCCACTTAGATACAAGGAAAATGATCTAGGTAGACTATGCTTATGGATAAAGCCTCCACTTCATCTAGTAGCCCTTCCCCTGGAGGCGGATGGATGTGATCTTGTTGTAGCGCTCTAATGCTCTTTATGTGATTCTTTTTATTATTTTCTATTCTTTTCAGGCAGCTCAGAGTTCCAGAGAGACGCATGATGACGAAGTTCTGACATAGTCGTCGTCGCATGATTTTACCATTAGAGGCTCTACTGTAGTTTTATATTTTCATTTAGACATTAGAGTTTCGTTTCCATATTGTAAAGACAGCGTGCCTTAATTTTATTTCCAGTTGACTCATGATTGAGTTAGTTCTTATCTATTTCAGATGTATTACAAATTGTTCAGTTGAACATATATGAGATGTCTTTCTATATCATGTCTATTATATTTATTTCCTTTACTCTGCCTGTTTTGTACCTACACTTCTTTTTTATTCCATTTGAGGATATTTCTGTGATTGGTGAAACGTGTTAATGCACTGTATGGGTGCATGACAGGTTTGACATCCTTAGATTCACCTTGAATTGTAGCTTTGTGTGAACCCAGGGGCATCATAATTGGTATCAGAGCTCTAATTCTAGCATCCTTAGGATCATCATGTGTCGATCGTGGAGATAGGATAGAGTTTCCTAAGATTTATATATAGAGTCTGTTAGGAATTCCTAGAATGAGTGAGGACGTAATACGTATACATCAAAAAATTACAAAATTTTTTTACGACTACCTTACTTTGATTGAAAAATATTTGTGTGAACACTATGTGATACGATATGTTATATATATATATATGTTTACGATCTCATTAACTGTGTCTACTAAGTTCTCATCTTGATATTATAAATGTCAGGACGAGGATGCGATCGAGATAAACTCATACCTGGAGAGCTGGGCAAGCAAAGCCCGAGCCACAATAGGCTCCATAGTATCTGATCGACTCTGTAATGCCGATTGCATAAGCAGAGACTAGCAACACTCGAGGAGCGAGTAACGAGACACCTTACACTTTCTAGAGTTCCACCACCCATTGTACCAGTCGTGCCTATTGAATAGGCAATACCAATGATTTCACCATCACCACAACTAGCTGTTGATAGAGCCGCAGAGTAGGAGGCTTGGCTCTATAAGAATCAAAAAGACATCAGACACTGAGAGCACTATAGTTTCAGTGCACACCAGATTTATGTGCAGCCTATAAATGGAAGAAATGTGTGAAGATATCTTTACATCGATTTAGTACTAAAGCAGAGTTAGATGTATTTAGCATAGAGGATATCACTAGATGATAGCATCGAGGATGGCATCGACTTTAGATTTTTGCCAAACCAGCGAATATTACTTATTTGAAAACAATTTGTTTGCTTCATTGACAAGCAGTAGAGCTAGTCCGATTAAAATAGGGAGATATACTTGTAGTTAATTATGGAATCATGACCAACATAGTAACGATGACAAGGGCAAGGGACCTATTGCAGAATGTAGAGAGTCCCAGCTGCGGGGTAAGGATTTTTACCGCTAACAACAAGGACAGCTAAAGAAGAGGGCACAACCTACAACATGATTCGAGAGCGCGCAGCAACACAGAATTTAGTGTACATGTTACAATTATAATAAGATCGAACATAGAGTGAGGGATTGTTGTAGTAAACCAGCAAAAGGCCAGCATAATAGAGGTTAGAGTCAGCAGTCTCAGGGCCACGGGTATGGCTAGCAGCAGAGGATTTGAGGCACCTCCAGTCATCTCGAGGATTGAGGATCCAGTAGGCCAGATTCATGCCATCCAGGAGATTCCTAAGGGACAGACAGTTTCATATGTTCCACCACCGTCAGCATAGCAATCACCAGTCGTTGGTAGGGTTTATGCAGTCGTACTATGTGATCATGGTGCCAGAAGAGCTTTCTTAGTGATTTTCTTTCCAGCTCGGATCTTGCTGATTCAGATGCTTCACAGTCTTTTATCTATCATGATGTTATGATTAGACTTCAGCTTGTAGCACAGTCTTTATGCGTTTTATTATCAGTTTCTACTCTTTTAGGAGAGGTGTCTCTCTTAGAGAGTATCTATAAGAGATGTGTTATTAGTTTAGATGAGTCTGAGTCTGTGGTCAATTTGATCATCCTGCGAATGTCCGATGTTTGATGTTATTCTTAGTATGGATTGGTTATTATCCTACCATGTTAGTATAGATTGTTTTGTAAACATAGTCAGCTTGTGAGCATTTTATGGGTTTGAATAGATAGTAACAACCTCATAGGGTAACCAGAATGCGGAGTCATATCTAGCATACGTCGAGGAGATGATGATACAAGGTTGGGGTGAAATTTTGAGTGAGATCGAAGTTATCTCAGAGTATCAGGATGTCTTTTAGGAAGTACCTAGATTACCTCTAGTGAGAAAGGTTGAGTCCTGCATCGAGTTGCTGTTGGGCATAGTACCAATATCCCGAGCATCCTATTATATAGCACCTGCTAAAATGAGAGAGCTATAGTCTCAGCTAGATGAGTTATTAACTAAGGGTTTTATTTGCCAAAGTCATTTTCATGGGAGCACCAGTCCTCTTCGTGGAGAAGAAGGATGGTAGCATGCGATTATGTATAGATTATCGTGAGTTGAACAAGGTCACTTACTAGATCAGGTATCCACTATCGAGGATTTATGACTTGTTTGAATAGCTACGGGGAGCATAGCATTTCTCGAAGATTGATCTTCGTTCTAGTTATTTTTAGTTGCGAGTGCAGGGAATGGATATTCCCAAAACTGCCTTTCTGACTTGATATAGGTCTTTCAAGTTTCTTGTCATGCTATTTGGGCTGACCAATGCACCTGCAGTATTCATAGATTTAATGAACTGGGTTTTTCGTCCATACTTAGACCAGTTTGTGATCATTTTTATCGATGACATCCTTATATATTCGAGATCGGAGGTAGAGCATGAGCGGCATCTTCGATTGGCTTTGTAGACTTTGCGGGAGCATAAGTTATACACCAAGTTTAGCAAGTGCGAGTTTTGGCTATCTGAGGTCAAATTTTTGGGTCACGTCATCAGCGGAGAGGGCATTGCAGTTGATCCAGCTAAGGTTGAGGCAGTACTAGATTAGGAGCCGCCGAAGATGGTTTCAAAGATCCGTAGTTTCTTGGGTTTGGCTGGCTATTACAGGAAGTTCATTCAGGACTTTTTGAAGATTATGACGCCACTTACACATCTTATAAAGAAGGGTGTATAGTTTGTTTGGGGCACAGAGTCCCAGAAATCCTTTGAGACTTTGATGGCTAAGTTGACTACAGCGCCGGTGTTGATCATTCTGAGCAGTGATAAAACTTTTGTTGTCTACACGGATGCATCATTGTTAGGTCTCGGAGGTGTTTTGATGCAGACCCAGAGAGTAGTGGCCTATATTTCGAGGAAGTTGAGGACTCATGAGCAGAATTATCCCACGCATGACTTGAAGCTAGTAGCAGTGGTCTTCGCACTGAAGACATGGAGGCACCATTTGTATAGAGTACAATTCGAGCTATTTACCGATCATTAGAGTTTGAAGTACCTCTTCTCTTAGAAAGAGCTAAATCAGAGACAGTGACGATGGGTCAAATTTATTAAAGATTATGAGTTCGTGCTTCAATATCATCTAGGAAAGGCGAACGTGGTAGCAGAAGCATTGAGCAGGAAGCGTCGACTTTGGATTGCGGCTTTGAGGTACTCGTTGTATCGAGATCTTCACACCCTTAAACATTTTGACTTTAGGATAGAGATCAGTGGGAGTAGCGTATTTTTGGGAGCCTTGTTAATGCAGTCATCTTGGAGTGATAGAGTAGTCAGAGCTCATCTAGAGTACTCTTGGATTCAAATCTAAAAGGAGGAGATTTTTAATGAGCCAAAGGTTGATTGGACCGTTAGAGCATATGGAGGACTTCGAATGAAGGGCCGATTAGTGATGTCGAATAGTCCACAATTAAAGAAAGAGTTATTTGATGAAGTGCATTGTGCCTGGATGCAATTGTACCAGATACACAGTGCATCCAGGCACAACAAAAATGTACAAGGACCTAAAAAAGCACTTTTGGTGGAGCAACATGTGCGGGGAGATTACAGAATATGTGGTTAAGTGCTTTAGCTACCAACAAGTGAAGGCAGAACACCAGAGACTAGCAGGAACCCTACAACATTTACCCATTCCGGAGTGGAAATGAGCAGATATTTACATAAACTTCATTGTAGGATTGCTGAGATTGAAGAAGTGGAACAATTCAGTTTTGGTGATAATGGATCGGTTGAAAAAGTCAGCACATTTCATTCCGGTGAAGACGACTTACACGGCTAAGACTTATGTGAGGATATTTATCCAGGAGATAGTGAGATTATATGGAGTTCTAAAGATGATTGTATCAGATCGAGGCTTAGTTTTTACTTCACACTTTTGAAGGAGCTTCCAGAATTTTTTTGGTAGCCAGTTGCCATACTCCAGTGTTTTCCACCCACAGACAAATGGACAAACGGAAAGAGTTAACCAGGTATTGGAGGACATGTTGCGGGTATGTGTCATAGATTTTCAGGGTAATTGGGAGGACCACATCCCATTAATTGAATTTGCTTATAATAATAGTTAACAAGCAACTATTGGGATGACACCATATGAAGCATTGTACGGGAAGCCTTGCAGATCGCCTATTTGTTGGGTAAAACTGGAGGATAACCTACTGTTTGGACCGGAGTTAGTGAGACAGACCACAAAGAAGGTGGCAGTGATTCAGGAGCGCATTCTTATAGTGTAGAGTCGTCAGAAAAGTCATGCAGATCAGAGACGACGACCGTTAGAGTTCCAAGTTAGGGACTATATATTGTTAAAAGTATGACCAATGAATGGAGTTTAACGATTTGATAGACGGGGAAAGCTTGCCCGAGGTATATTGGTCCATTCAGGATAGTAAAATACATTAGAGCTGTTTCATATCGGCTAGATCTTCTAGCATCAATGTTGAGTATACACGATGTCTTTCATGTTTCGATGCTTAAAAATCATCTACGTGACGAGGAGCAACAACGAGTGTTAGACGTGCCAGAGATTGAAATTCAAGATGATTTGACTACTATTGAGATGTTGGACCCTAGAGGGGGGGTGATTAGGGTCAAGAGGCTATAATTATGCAATAAAAATAAGACAAGCAAAACACAATATGCAAATGCAATCAAAATAGAGGAGATAGGGTTAGGAATCGTTATCCTGTGACGCGCGATGTGTTAACGAGGTTCGGTCCGCTGACCTACGTCCCTGCTCCCCACTCTCGAGGAGAAATCTACTACACAACCCGGTTTGGAAGTCGGAACTTCGTCTACACAGCGATCGTCTCACGATCTCACACTACACAATTGATCTCACTAGATCACACTCCCACACAATTGATCTACACAAGATCAAGCTCTCAAAATAGTAGAAATGGTGTAAGAACTCTCTCTTTACAATGTCCCTATGGCAAAGAGAAGATAACACTGAAGCTGGGATGTGAAACACAAAAACTCAGAAGAACTGGTTTGAAAATGAAGCTCTGTTAAAAAAATATTCTCTGAAAAATATCTGAAAGAACTGGGACACTAAGGAAGAAGAAGAGGATGGGTTTTTATAAAAAATCACAGCTGTTTAAACCCATAACCAATCCCCCAAAACCTAGAAACAGAACAACGCTGAGATCGTGTGAAATCGGCGCTGAGATCCTGTACCATATTACCGTTTAGGGTCGACCGCGAGGAGCCTCAGAAACTGACCAAAAGTCCAGAGACTTTCGCGATCGACCGAGGAAATTTTTGCTCACGGTCGATCGCGGCGGTCGACCGTAAAAGTTTTTGCTGCCCACTGACGAGTGAGCTCAGGCACGGTCGACCGTGACGGTCGACCGCAATCTGATACACTCAAAAATCTGATTTTGACTCACTTAAAATATTTATAAAATATTCATTTGACCTCTAAAAATTGTGAAACTTTGTAAAATAGTTTTAATACTAAAAACAAATTGTTTGGAAAAGAAATTTTGCAAATAGGTCCTCATACTTATGAAAAATAGTATTTTGTGAAATACGTTCAAAACTATAAGTATGAAAATGTGTGTGTTGATATCCCAATAGCTTCAGATAAAATCTAAACTATTTGCCTACATTCTAGCACTAGAGAGAAAATAAAACCTAGCTAATATCCTCACGAGAATACAATTCTTGAGTCTTGATATAGCTTGAGTTTTGGATGAAGCTTCAAATTAAATTTGGTGTTCTTGAAATAATGTTGCTTCATCACTATGCCTCCTCCTCCTTTGGATATCATCGTTGTAGCGCATATTCCATCTAATCCTCCATTTGTGGCACTAATAAGCTTGATATATGAATTCACTATATTTTCACTCAATAAGCCATTAGTACCGATAATGGTGGTTGTAAAACATCATCAAAACAAAAGGGCTAACAATCTCCCCCTTTTTGATAATGACAACCAACCATTATATAATAGCAAAAATAAATATAGCTTATAGATATGTGCTCCCCCTATCTCTGAGCTCTCCCTAAGTATGTGCAACAAATGAGGAGATTTCTCTCCCCCTTTGTCACCATCAAAAATGGGGAAAGAGAAATATATGCAAAAATGCAACTAAACAAGCAAGCAAATAGAACTTTCACATATTCCATAAGCCCAAACCATTTCTTATGCGACAAAAATCATCCTCACCAAGAGGCTTAGTAAATATATCCGCTAATTGAGATTTTGTGTCAACAAACACTAAGGATACATCTTGTCTCTCTACATGATCGCGTAAGAAATCTAATTGAGATTTTGTGTCAACAAACACTAAGGATACATCTTGTCTCTCTACATGATCGCGTAAGAAATAATGGTGCACATCAATATGCTTGGTTCTAGAATGCAAAACCGAATTTTTGGAAATATTAATAGCACTAGTGTTATCACAAAAGATTTTTATATTTTGAAAATTCAAATCATAGTTCAAAAGTGGTGCTTTTTGGATAAAACAAACCAAGGTTAAAAGTTCCATTAACATACTTAATGATCCTTTTAACCGCAATTAAATGAGATGCTTTTGGAGAAGCTTGAAAACGTGCACATGCACATATACTAAACATGATATCGGGTCTACTAGCGGTGAGATAAAGAAGACTACCTATCATACCTCGGTATAGTTTTTGGTCCACATCTTCACCACTCTCATCCGCATCAAGCTTAACACTAGTACTCATGGGAGTAGGCGCATGCTTAGAATTCTCCAAATTGAATTTCTTCACCAATTTCTTAGCATACTTGCTTTGAGAAATGAATATCCCATACTTAGTTTGCTTGACTTGGAGCCCGAGAAAGAATGTAAGCTCTCCCATCATACTCATCTCAAAATGATCTTGCATAACTTTAGAAAATTCCTTGCACAAAGATTCATTAGTAGCACCGAAAATGATACCATCAACATATATTTGAACTACAATGAAATCATTTTTCCTTTTTCTCACAAAAAGAGTGTTATTAATTGTTCCTTTTGAAAAACTATTTTTAACAAGAAAACTAGAGAGGCGAGCATACCAAGCTCTAGGAGCTTGTTTCAACCCATATAAAGCTTTTTGAACCCGGTAAACACGATTAGGAAATGAATGATCTATGAAACCGGGGGGTTGCTCAACATATACTTCCTCTTCTATAAAACCATTTAAAAAGGCACTTTTAACATCCATTTGAAACAATTTAAATTTTTAAAGCTAGCAAATATCAAAAACATCCTAATAGATTCCAACCTTACAACCGGTGCAAAGGTTTCATCATAGTCTATGCCCTCCTCTTGATTGTATCCTTGGGCAACCAAACGAGCTAAAAACCCATTTAGTACTAATTACACTAGCATTGTTAGGTCTAGGAACTAGTTTCCAAACATCATTTCTTTTAAAATTGTTTAGTTCCTCATGCATAGCTAAAACCCAAAATTCATCATTTAAAGCATCATTAATCTTTTTAGGTTCTAGTTGAGATAGGAATGCAACATTACCACACTCACTCAAGGCTTTTGAGCGAGTAACAACTCCTTGTGAAGGGCTCCTAATTATTTGTTCCTTTGGATGGTTTGATGCGAATTTCCAAGCTTTAGGAAGTTAAACTTGTTCATGAGCATTGGAGCTATCCACATCCTTTTGTGCTTCTATAGAGGGTGTATTATTGATTTATAAAAGATCCAATCCTCCCTCAACATCATCATCATCATCTTTCCTAGGTAAAACAACTTGAGAACCAACATTAGTCTCATCAAAAGTAACGTTTATAGATTCTTCAATAACGAGAGTTCGTTTGTTGAAGACCCTATAACCCTTACTTCGAGGTGCATAACCTAAGAAAATACCTACATCAATTTTGGAATCAAATTTGTCATGATGATCTTTTGTATTTAAAATAAAATATTTGCAACCAAAGGTACGAAAATAACCAATAAAAGGAGTTTTTCCATAAAATAGTTCATAACGAGTTTTCTTAAGCTTTGGTCTAATTAAAACACGATTTAAAACATGACAAGCTGTATTGACGGCTTCCGCCCAAAAATATTTTGGCAAATCAAAAGAATTTAGCATAGTACGTGCTATCTCTTGTATGGTGCGATTTTTCCGTTCAACAACACCATTTTGTTGTGGTGTTCTAGGAGCGGAAAACATGTGAGTTATACCATGATAGGCACAAAAATTATAGAAAAAATCATTTTGAAATTCACCTCCATGATCACTTCTTATTTTAACAACTTTCAAATCTTTTTCATTTTCAATCCTTTTGACATGATTAGAAAATTCTTCAAAACAATCACTTTTATTTGCAAGAAATATTGTCCATGTAAAACGAGAAAAATCATCAATAATCACAAATACATATTGTTTGCCTCCAAGAGAGGTAACACGCATAGGACTAAATAAATCAAGATGAAGTAATTGCAAAGGTTTAGAAGTCGATACCTCATTGATGGATTAGAAGGAAGATTTTGTTTGTTTACCTTTGGCACAATCTTCACATATGGTATCTTTGATGAAGTGCAAGTTAGGTAACCCTTTTACAAGATTTCTCTTAGACAACTTAGATATCAAATCCATGTTTGCATGTCCAAGCCTCTTATGCCAAATCCAAGGGTTTTCATCAATTGCCGGAAGGCACTTCACATCTTGATTCACTAATTCATTCATCTCAAAAATATACACATTAGATTTGCGATTAGCGACAAAAACAATTTTTTCATTCATACTAATAATGCATTTGTCCGGTTTAAAGGAGATATCAAAACCTTTATCACTCAATTGGCTAATGCTAAGAAGATTATGATTCAATCCATTAACCAAATAAACATCTTCTATAACAGGTGAAGGTTTCTTACCAATAGAACCAATACCAATAATTTTACCTTTCTCACCACCACCGAAGGGACGCTACCTCCTTCAATCCTTGATAGGGTTGCAAATAACTCTTTGTTGCCCATCATATGATGAGAGCAACCACTATCAAGGTACCACATCTCTTTACGTCGTTGTCGTGATGTCCCCTACAAGAGAGGAAGGTGTAATAACTTTAGGTACCCAAAACTTGGGTCCTTGGTGGTTAGTAAACTTGGTACCTTTGGGTACCCATGTCAATCCATAAAACTCATAATTATCTTTAATTCTATAATGAGTAGAAATATGACCATGTTTCATGCAATATGTACACACAAAATTTCTTTTGTATGTATGAGTATGAGAACCATGCAACCTATTTCTACCATGGTGATGATTATTAGCATAAGCATGAGTAGGTCTAATCCTACCACTCTCAATTTTTAGTTTTTCAATCTTGGATCTTAATTGCTTATTCTCAAAATCGAGATCTCCTAGCAATTCATCTTTTAGAGCAAGAGAGGTTTCTAGTTGTTCTAGTTTCACATCACAAGAAGCATGCAACTTTTTGAAAGAAGAGAATTCCTTTGACATTCTTTTAAATTCAATGTTCAATTCTTCTAGAGCCGTAGCTAGATCACATTGCATGTAAAAGGATTCACTCTCGGTGTCGGATATTACCTCATGTTCAAGGGCCATGAAGCAAACGTTGGGATCATGAAGAGCAAGTTTAGCTCCTTCTTCATTACTATCCGAATCACTTGGTTCGGATTCCTCCCATCCGGCATACATAGCAGGGCACTTCCTCCTTTTCCTTTCCCTTGAGCTTCTTCTCATGAACCTTGAGCTTGCCGATGAGGCTATCGAGAGGTAGAGTGGTAAGGTCATGAGCTTCTTCTATCGCCGTCGCCTTGGGTTCCCACATTAGAGTCAATGAACGAATAATCTTGTAGTTCGTCTCTTGAATAGTTAATTTCTTGTCAAGACCATGCAATTCATTGATAATGTTAGTGAAGCGAGAAAACATAGCATCAATTGATTCATTTGGAAGCATTTAAAACAACTCATATTCATGCATAAGTCCGCTAATCTTGGATTCCTTAACTTGGGGGGGTTCCTTCGTGTGTGATACACAATTTTACCCATATTTCGTATGCGGTTGCACACGTTGAAACTCTATTGTATTCATTTGGGGAAAGATCACAAATTAAGGCGTTCATAGCCTTAGCATTGAGATTAGCTTGGTGCCTTTCTCCATCGGTCATAGTCCTAACTTTGGGCTTTTCTACATATTTTTTCTCTATGAGTTCTAGGATGTCAAGATCAATGCAACGAAGGTAAATCCTCATCCTCCGGTGAAGAGTGGTGGTCTAGTGGTGGATTGTCCCTCTAGCATATGCACATTCATTGAAGCCTCCATAAGATCTTTTCTCTAAGGTGATTAAACCAAAAACTAATATAGAGACCAAGCTCTGATACCAATTGTTGGACCCTAGAAGGGGGGTGATTAGGGTCAAGAGGCTATAATTATGCAATAAAAATAAGACAAGCAAAACACAATATGTAAATGCAATCAAAATAGAGGAGATATGGTTAGGAATCGTTATCCTGTGACACGCGATGTGTTAATGAGGTTCGGTACGCTGACCTACGTCCCCGTTCTCCACTCTCGAGGAGAAATCCACTACACAACCCAGTTTGGAAGCCGGAACTTCTTCTACGCAGCGATCGTCTCACGATCTCACACTACACAATTGATCTCACTAGATCACACTCCCACACAATTGATCTACACAAGATCAATCCCTCAAAATAGTAGAAATGGTGTAAGAACCCTTTCTTTACAATGTCCCTATGGCAAAGAGAAGATAATACTAAAGATGGGATGTGAAACACAAAAACTCAGAAGAACTGGTTTGAAAATGAAGCTCTGTTAAAAAAAACATTCTCTGAAAAATATCTGAAAGAACTGGGACACTAAGGAAGAAGAAGAGGATGGGTTTTTTATAAAAAATCACAGCTGTTTAAACCCATAACCAATCCCCCAAAACCTGGAAACAGAACAGCGCTGAGATCGTGTGAAATCGGCGCTGAGATCCTATACCATATTACTGTTTAGATTATACGGCGGTCGACCGGACTTTTTCGCGGTCGACCGCGAGGCACCTCAGAAACTGACCAAAAGTCCAAAGACTTTCACAGTCGACTGAGGCAGTCGACCATGGGAAATTTTTGCTCACGGTCGACCGCGGCGGTCGATCGTGAAAGTTTCTGCTGCCCACTGACGAGTGAGCTCAGGCACGGTCGACCGCAATCTGATACACTCAAAAATCTGATTTTGACTCACTTAAAATATTTGTAAAATATTCATTTGACCTCTAAAAATTGTGAAACTTTGTAAAATAGTTTTAATACTAAAAAAAATTTGTTTGGAAAAGAAATTTTGCAAATAGGTCCTCATACTTGTGAAAAATAATATTTTGTGAAATACATTCAAAACTATAAGTATGAAAATGTGTGTGTTGATATCCCAATAGCTTCAGATGAAAACTAAACTATTTGCCTACATTCTAGCACTAGAGAGAAAATAAAACCTAGCTAATATCCTCACGAGAATACAATTCTTGAGTCTTGATATAGCTTGAGTTTTGGAGGAAGCTTCTAATTGAATTTGGTGTTCTTGAAATAATGTTGCTTCATCACTATGCCTCCTCCTCCTTTGGATATCATCATTGTAGTGTATATTCCATCCAATCCTCCATTTGTAGCACTAATAAGCTTGATATATGAATTCACTACATTTGCACTCAATAAGCCATTAGTACCGATAATGGTGGTTGTAAAACATCATCAAAACAAAAGGACTAACATGAGATTCCTATGTGTATTCTTGCCAAGAAAGACAAAAGAATTAGAAACAAGGTGATTCCTCTAGTCAAAGTTTAATGGAATCAAAAAGAAGCTGAGGAGGCTTCTTAGGAGCGTGAAGAGGATATGCATCGCGACTACCCGTACCTGTTTGAACAGGTAAATTGATGGAATGATTTGATTTACTTTTATTTATGATATGGTCATTTTTATATTTAATGCTAGAATGGGGGTATTAACATTTATCTCCTAATCATTCGGAATACATGGTATATATATATGGGGGTTCCTTGTTTGCATTTTTCACCTGACGTACTAGTTCCTTTAGTTTGGAGTTAAGTGGGAATATTCACATTCGAGATGGTTAAGTGTAGATATTAATATGTTTCATATCAAGTGATTAATTGTATGAGATATGTACGGGAGGGTTTTCTTGTCTGGATTATTCTCTCTTGGTGCTTTTCTCATATTAGTAATCCCTACGATACGATCGTGAAATTTCAGAGATGAAATTCTTTTAAGGGGGAAAATGTAAAACACTGTGAATTTGAATATTATATGATAAATAATAATAATTATGTTATATGGTGATAAATAATATATTCTAATGTTTGAGTATGCTAGGAATTGATTTGAGATCAATTCAATGTATATATGTGAGTAAAGATGGAAAACATGCACGAAAACATGCACAACCCTGTTTCTGGGCTGTTAGTAGTCGACTACGACTCAGAGTAGTCAACTAACCAGATTAGTAGTCGAGTACTCTGAGTAGTAGTTGACTATCCGGGTTGTTTCCAGTTTTTCTTTTAGATTTCGGGTTGGATTTGGTTTATATACGAACCCAGGTTGTTATATCGCTTTTCATACACATTTAAACCCTATTCTTAGAGAGAAAATTTTTGAGAACAACATCCACCTTCCTCCTCAAACCCAAAACCCTAGTTAGTGATTTTTGAGAGAGTTTTGAGGCATTTGTCAAGAGGAAGGCGAAGTTTTTGCATCGTGGTTGAAGAAGGATCTTGCACACACGTGTATGAGGACTCCAGCAACACTCTAAGGCAAGATCATCTTCATCAGTTCCTGCACCCTTAGTATTATAAGATTTAAAGTGATTAAATCAATGTTCTTCATGCCCTTTCTTAGTTCATGAAATAAAAAGGTAGATTATTGAAATAAAAAGGTAGACTAATAAGCCGTGTACATTATTTAGGACACTTACAGGATAGTCTGTTGCATTGAGATTATTGATTGATAGCCTAAGTCATTGGGTGGATGTTCGTTATGAATATGGCACGTCTTTGAGCTATAGGGCTGAGATACTGGCCTCTTGAAAGTATACGGGATTATATGTTAGTATTTATTCCATCTTCCCAGTGAAAGTGGAATATATTATAAATATGATGTATTAGGTCGGGTTTGGATGCTTTGTCTAACAGTCCTTCTGCACAAGGGTACGATGAGGCTTATGAGTCATCTTTTAGGATATCTATATGGTACGCTGTCCTGCACTGAGATCGCGATAAGACTAATGAGCCATGTACACTATTTAGGATACCTACATAGTAGTCCGTTGCGCATGATAATACGATGAAATCAGAATCTTGCAAGGATTTGTATTGAGACGATTATTGATAGTCTAAGTCTTTAGTGGATGTCAGTTATGTATATGACTCATTGCTGAGATATATGACCGAGGTACTTTGCCTTTGAAAGTACGTGAGATTATGTGTTGATATTTATCCTATCTTCTCAGTGATAGTGGAAAATATTATAAATAAGATATTATGAATGTCTTTACTTTATGTAATGCTTCATTTTATTCTTAGTTTGGGATTAATGATTAGCGATTCACAATTTGTAATAATGGTATATACATGAGGGTTTTCTTGTTTGGATTATTTCGGTCGAAGTACCAGTCTCATGTTGTAGGTTCCTAATTGTTGATTTCCTTTAGCCTGTTTATTCTTAGTTCAATATTAATATTTAGTTACCTACAATTTGAGACAATGGTATATATATGAGGGTTTTTTTGTTTAGATTATTTTGCTAGACGTACTACGTCTCGTGTTGTAGGTCTCTAAATGTTAATTCCACTTAGATATAAGGAAAATAATATAGGTAAACTATGCTTATAGATAGAGCATCCACTCCATCTTGTAGCCTTTCCCCTGGGGGCGGATAGAGGTGATCTTGTTGTAGTGTTCTGATGCTCTTTATATGGTTCTTCTTGTTATTTTCTATTTTTTTGGCAACTTAGAGTTCCGGAGAGCCACAGGATGATAAAGTTCTAGCATAGTCACCGTCACATGATTTTACCATCAGATGCTCCACTGTAGTTTTATATTTCCATTCAGACATTAGAGTTTCGTTTCCATATTGTAAAGGCAGTGTGCCTTAATTTTGTTTCCAGTTGACTCATGATTAAGTTAGTTCGTATTTATTTCAGATGTATTACAGATTGTTTAGTTGAGACATGATTTCATATATCAGATGTCTTTCTATATCATGTCTATTGTATTGATTTCCTTTACTCTGTCTGTTTTGTACTTACACTTCTTTTTTATTCCACTAGTGGATATTACTGTGATTGGTGAAACATATTAATGCATTATGTTTATGCATAGTAGGTTTGACATCCTTGGATTCACCTTAGACTACGACCTTGTGTGAACCCAGGGGCGTCACAAATAAAGCTCGCCTTGGTTGCGAATAAAACTTGATCTTGATTTTGACTTTGAATTACAAATGGCTTCATTTCGATATTCCACCAACCTCCATTAAATATCATCATTAAGGCACAATCCATCCAACCTCTAACTAGAGGTTATTTGTGTAGTTTTACCTAACAAATAAATATAACCACTCAACAACACAACGTTAGGAATTGTTTTTTAATCATCAAAACTAGATTAGATATATAAGCTCATAAACATGAGACCTAACAGAACATTCACAGGACCTGGAGGACCTCAGCAGTAGAGTAGACCTCAACTAAGTGATCAACAACAACAACATAGCTCCAGTCCGAAGGGACAACATGATCAAGCAGCTTCAAAGCAGCGCAGATTTGTAGGTGCATGTTTTCACTGCCACAAATTTGGTCATAGAGCCGCAGAGTGTCGTGGTACGTTAATGGAAAGTCAGCAGAGCAAGGGTTAGAAATCACAGCTGGAACAGAGAGCACAAAGACAACGCATGATTCAGGGTACGTGTTATAACTACAACAAGATTGGACATAGGGCGAGAGATTGTCACAAGGCACAAGCAGGAGACCAGCAGGGCAGAGGCTAGAGAAACAACTGTAGGGCCACGGGTATAGCCAACAGCGGAAATTTGAGTTACCACCATTGACTTCAAGGATTGAGGATCAGATACATGCTATTTAGGAATTACCTCAGAGTCATATAGTTTCATATACTGCAGAGCCTTTAGTGCAGCAGATCACAATGTTCGGTCATGTTTTTGCAATGTACCAAGTGATCATGATGCGAACAGAACTGTAGTGGAAGGTGCGTTCTTGGTAAACTCCTTCCCAGCTCGTATCTTTTTGGTATAGGAGCTTCGCATTCGTTTTTATATTTATGCTATCATGGATAGTCTTCAGTTAGTTACACATTTCCTAGATTTCTTTGTCAGTTTCTACTCCTTAGGGAGAGGCATCCCTCTTAGAGAGTATTTGTAGGAGATGCATTATCAGCTTAGATGAGTCTAAGTTTATCATCGATTTGTTCATTTTGTGTATATCTGAGCTTGATGTGATTGTTGGTATGGATTGATTATCTTCCTACTATGTTAGTATCGACTGTTTTGTGAAGACAGTCAGCTTGTGAGCATTTGATAGGTTTGAATAGAAAGTACCAACCTCATAGGATAACCAGAATGTAGAGTCATTTCTAGCATATGTCGAGGAGGTTATGATACGGGATCGGGGTGCAGATTTGAGGGATATCGGAGTTATCTCAGAGTATCAGGATGTCTTTTAGAACATATCTAGATTACCTCTAGTAAGAGAGGTTGAGTTTTGCATCGAGATGCAGCTAGGCACAGTGCTGATATCCTGGACACCTTATCGTATAGCACCTGATGAGATGAGGGAGCTACAGATTTAGTGAGATGAGTTATTATCTCAGGGTTTTATTCATCGGAGTCATTTTCCATGGGGAACACTGGTCCTCTTCATGGAGAAGAAGGATGATAGCATGTGTTTATGTACTGATTATTATGAGTTGAATAAGGTCACCATCCGAAACAGGTATCTACTACCAAGGATTTATGACTTATTCAACTAGCTACTGGGAGCGTAGTGTTTCTCGAAGATTGATATCTATTCTGGTTATCATCGATTGCGGGTTCAGGAGATGGCTATTCCCAAGACCACCTTTTTGACTCGATATGGGTCTTTTGAGTTTCTTGTCATGTCATTTGGGCTGACCAATGCACCTGCGGTATTCATGAAATTGATGAACCAGGTTTTCCATCCATACTTGGACTAGTTTGTGATCGTGTTTATCGATGACATCTTCATTTACTCGCGGTCGGATGCTGAGCATGAGCAACACCTACGATTTACATTGCAGACTTTGCGGGAGTACCAGCTATATGCTAAGTTTAGCAAGTGTGAGTTTTGGTTATCTGAGGTCAGATTTTAGACCATGTTATCAGCAAGGAGGGCATTGTTGTAGATCCAGCTAAGGTAGAGGTAGTACTTGATTAGAAGCCGCCGAAGACCGTTATAAGAGATTCATAGCTTCTTAGGTCTGGCCGGCTATTATAGGAAATTCATCCAGGACTTCTCTAAGAGTGTTATCCTACTGACACGCCTTACAAAGAATGGTGTATAGTTTGTTTGGGCACCAAAGTGCCAGAAGATATTTAAGACATTGAAGACTGAGTTGAGTACAATGCCGGTGTTGGTCATTTCGAGCAGTGATAAGAATTTTGTTGTCTATACGAATGCGTCATTATCGGGTCTAGGAGGCAATTTGATGCAGACCCAGAGAGTAGTAGCTTACATTTTGAGATAGTTGAGGACTCATAAGCAGAACTATCACACACATAACTTGGAGTTAGCAGTAGTGGTCTTCGCACTAAAGACATAAGGTGTGACGCCGCTGTTTTGACACATGGCTGTAGTCCAAGGTAAACCCAGAGATATTAAACCTGTCATGCACCCACATCGTGCAATAACACGTTTCACCAATCACATTAATATCATCTAGTGGAATCAAATATAAGTGTAGGTACAAAACAAGTAAAATAAGGAAATAAAAATAATAGATGTGATATAGAAAAAGATATCTCATAAATGAAAATCATGTCTCACCTAAAATACATCTGATATCTGGAATAATGAAAATATCTCAACATGAATCAACTAAAAATCGTACTAAGGCACACCCTTTACAATATGAAAATAAAACTCTAATATCTGAATAAGAATATAAAACTATAGTGGAGTCTCAACTACTAAAATGCGCGACGGCGACTATGCTAGAACTCTGTCACCCTACAGCTCTCCGAAACTCTGAGCTGCCTGAAAGAAAATTTAAAATAAAAAGAACAACAAGAAGAGCATCAGAGGGCTAAAGAGCGTCAGAGCGCTACAGCAAGATCACCTCCATCTGCTCCAGACGAAGGGTTACTAGATGAAGTGGAGACTCTATCTATTAAGCATAGTCTACCTAGATCATTTACCATGTATCTAAGTGGAATTAACATTTAGAAACCTACAATACGAGATGTAGTACGTCGAGCGAAATAATAAACCCTCATGTATATACCATATGTCTCAAATTGTAGATAACTAAATATTAATACCGAACTAGTAATAAACAACCTAAATGAAATTAATCATTAGAAACCTATAACACGAGACTGGTGCATCGAGCAAAATAATCCAAACAAGGAAACTCTCATGTATATACCATACGTCTCAAATTGTGAACCGCTAATCATTGATCCTAATCTAATAATAAAATAAAGAAATACATAAAGTAAAGACATTCATAATATCGTATTTATAATATCTTCCACTATCATTGGGAAGATAAGATAAATATCAACATATAATCTGGCGTACTTTCAAAGGTAAAGTACCTCAGTCATATATCTCAGCAATGAGTCATATACATAACTGGCATCCGCCAAAGACTTAGACTATCAATAATCATCTCAATGCAAATCCTTACAAGATTCTGATTTCATCGCATTATCATGTGTAACGGACTACTATATAGGTATCCTAAATAGTGTACACGGCTCATTAGTCTCATCACGATCTCAGTGTGTAACATGAGTGTAGGACGACCTACCATATAGGTATCCTAAAAGACGGCTCACAAGCCTCATCACACCCTTGTGCAGACGGACTTCTAGACAAAGTATCCAAACTTGATTCAATGGCCTGTACAAATAGAATATTGACACACTACCACATGTAGTACTGAATTAATCTCATCAATGATATCCATCTCATATATAAATAGTGTATATCTGGTATATCAACGTACTATTTCATATAGTACTGAGATGAGCTCATCAACGATATCTAACAAGTGCATAAACAATCTCTAACTCAAGTGTAATCAGTTCAATACTTGTCAAAATCCCCTTTGAGATACTCATATGTGTACTATAACACTATTCATGTGCCATCATGCTCGTATTGTACTATTGTGCAACTCAAACCCCATGATCGTATCTCAAAACAGTGCAACTTAATATTCAGGAAAATTTATCTTAGTAGTCGACTATTAAGCTTAGTAGTCGACTACACTGAGTCCATCCAGATTCTGTAAGTGCATGTATCAGTATTAGTAGTCGACTATTAAGGATATTAGTCGACTACTCTGTAATAATCAAGTTTCTAGAAATTTAAACTGGACATGAGTAGCCGACTACTAAGCTTAGTAGTCTACTACCCTGTCAAAACATGCATTCTTTCATGCACGAATAGTACTTACTAGTCAATTGCACATATCATGAAGTTAAAACAAGACCTTATACTTGGTATATGTAACATAAATTATCTGGATCATAATATAAGATTTTTTTAAATCCTTCAAATTAGGGTTTAGCATTCTAATTAATCAATTTTCTCAATTAGCTCTTAAATAAACATCATAATTATCAACACATGATAAAAACTACTCATGAACAGAGGTGAAATTCGTTTAAACATGTTTATTTCACTTAGGTATCACAAACCTAGGGTTTTAGCATGATTAGTTTATAGTAAAACTCAATTAAATAACTAATTAGGGTTTACGCATAGGTTAAACCTAATTAATAAGTTAAAAATGAAATTAACATTTACCCTAATGATCATGATTATGTTTCTAACATCAACAACAAGGATTAAGCTTCAGATCTAACACTGGTTCATGATTTATCATCAAAAATCTACCTTTTATCACATCGGGTTAAGAATAAACATGTAAAACATAAATTTAAACACATTAAATTATTTATTTACTAAGGGTGAAGGTTTGGATGAAGATGATCTTGCCTCAATTACTGTGTTGAACTCCTGAACACGCGTGCAAGATCCCTTCTTCAGCAAAAGCCCACGATCTCTCCCTCTGCTTGATATAACATCTCAAACACCTCGAGGAAACACCAAAAATGAGTTCTAGGTTTTAAGGGGAGAGGGTGGTTGTGTTCTCACGTGAAAGAGGGTAAAAAGAGCTTTAAAATGAGTATTTATAGATATACAACTGGGTTCGAAACAAAACGAATCTGATCCGAAACCCATAAGAAATCTGGAAACAACCCGACTAGTCGACTAATACCCTTACTAGTTGACTAATGGTCTTAGTAGTCGACTACTAAGCTTTGTAGTAGACTACTAAGGGCACAGATTCAGCTTATTTATGTTTCGTGCATGATTCTCTTCTATAGTCATATATATACATTTATTTGATCTCAAATCAAATCCTAGCATACTCAAATATCAAAATATATTATTTGTAACTATATAACAAATTTATTATTGTTTATAACCATATATTCAAATTTATGGGGTTTTATATGGGGGCATTACCTCTATGGAGTACAGTTTGAACTGTTTATAGATCACCAGAGTCTGAACTATCTCTTCTGCCAGAAGGAACTTAACCAGAGGTAGTTGTGATAGGTTAAGTTCATTAAGGATTACGAGTTCATTCTTTATTATCATCCGAGGAAGGTGAACATTGTAGCAGACGTGTTAAGTAGGAAGCATCGTCGCGGGCTTGCGGCTTGGAGGTGCTCGTTGTACTGAGATCTCCACACCCTTAACCAGTTTGATTTTAGGCCAGAGATTGGTAGGAGCAGCATATTTTTAGGAGCTTTGGCCATGCAGACATCATGGGCTGATCGAGTGGTCAGTGCTCAGTTTGAGGACTCTTAGATTTAAACCCGAAAGGGGGAGATTTTCAAAGAGCCCAAGACTGATTAGACCATTAGAGCAGATGGAAACCTTCGAATGAAGGTCCGGTTAGTCATGTCGAATAATCTGCAGTTAAAGAAGGATTTATTTGATGAGGAACATCGCATCAGGTACATAGTGCATCCAGCCACAACTAAAATATACAAAGACCTAAAGAGATATTTTTGGTGGAGAGGCATGCGTAGGGACATCATGAAATATGTATCTAAATAATGTACCTGTCAGCAAGTGAAGGTAGAACGTCAGAGACCTGTAGGAACCCTACAGCATTTACATGTTCCTAAGTGGAAGTGGGCAGATATTTCTATGGCTTTTATTGTGGGATTGTCGAGGTTGAGCAAGGGGAATGATTCCATTTGGGTGATAGTTGATCGACTGACGAAGTCAGCATATTTCTTACCGGTGAAGATGACCTATATGGCACAGACTCATGCGAGGATTTTTTTTTTCCAGGAGATTGTTCATTTGCATGGAGTTTCGAAGACGATTATGTCAGATTGTGGATCAGTTTTCACATCTCATTTCTAAAAGAGTTTCAATAATTCGTTCGGCAGCTAATTGTCATATAGTAGTGTCTTTCACCTGTAGACGAATGGTGAGACGGAGAGAGTTAACCAGGTATTGGAGGATATGTTGTAGGCATGTGTCATTGATTTCTAGGATAGCTGGTAAGATCATATTTGAGTTCGCCTACAATAACAGCTATCATGCAACGATAGGTATGGTACTGTATGAGGCGTTATATAGGAGGCCTTGTAGATCCCCAATTTGTTGGGCAGAGCCGGAGGACAGCTTATTACTTGAGCCAGAACTTATGAGGCAAACTATGGAGAAAGTAACATTAATTAGATAGTGTATTCTTGCCACTCAAAGTCAGCAAAAGAGCTACGCAGACCAGAGGCGATAACCTTTAGAGTTTCGGGTTAGAGATTATGTTATGTTGAAGTTGTCATCGATGAACGGTGTTCAGCGTTTTGGCAGATGGGGGAAGTTTGCCGAGATATATTGGTCTGTTCAGGATTTTGAGCACGTTGGAGCCGTATTATATAGGCTAGATCTTCCAGCATCGATGTCGGGTGTACATGATATATTTTATATTTTGATGATCACGAAACATTTGTGTGACGAAGAGCAGCAGAGGGTGATTAATGCACCAGAGTTTGATATTTAGTTAGATTTGACCACCATTGAGGTCCATGTTTGCAATCTTGCCAAAGAGGACAAGAAATTTAGAAATAAGGTGATTCCTTTAGTGAAGGTCCAGTAGAACCAGAAAGGAGCTGAGGAGGCTTCTTGAGAGCACGAGGAAGACATGCATCGTGACTACCCACACTTGTTTGAGTAGGTAAAATAATTATTTAAGATTTGTTGATGATTCATGTTATTTATATAGCCACATTTACATTTAACGCTGAAATGAGGATATTAACACTTAGCTCCTAATCATTCGGAACACATGATATATATATGGAGGGTTCCTTGTTAGGATTTTTTACCCGACGTACTAGTTCCGATTAGTTAGGGGTTAAGTGAGAGTGTTTGCATTCTTAGTAGTTAAGTGTAAATGATCACTTATGATTCATATTTGGGGATTAATGGTATAAGATATGTACAGGAGAGTTTTCTAATCTAGATTATCCCCTCATCATGCTTTTTTCATATTATTAATCTCTAAGATATGATTACAGAATTTCGAGGATAAATTTTTTTAGGGGGGATGAATGTAAAACCCCGTGAATTTTGAAGAATAGTGTGATTTATATATTGATAAATGAGCTTTAATCATGATAAATATCAATTATAGATGTATTATGCTAAAAATCGATTTGAGATTAATTAAGAGTATACATGAGATTATACAAAGGTTAAACATGCACGAAACGAGTAAAACATGCACAAATAAGAAATCTGGAAAAACAACCAGTTAAGAGTATATATGTATTACACACCGATACTACTTGAATATGGAAAACCTCAAAAGATAAAAGTTTTAGGTATCTTCAATATCTTTCTAACGCATCTTAAATCACCTCATTCTGAGTTTGTAAGAGAAAGTTATAGCTAAAATATCAAAGACTATTTTCCAGTCTGACTGGGTTTCCTATTTTAGGTTTTGGCTGTTTTGTTTCAGGTTTGTAGCTATATATATACGTATTTATACACAAAAAATATATCTTCTCATCTATGATCCAAATCCTAGTAGCCCTTATCCTCCTCTCTCAAACCGTAGCTCTAAATTTGTGATTTCAGGGAAGTCTTGTGAGGCGAGAAGTGAGGAGAAGGCGAGATTTGCGGTTTTTGTCGACGGGGGATCGCTTCCTGATTGTTTCAGAGGGTTGTACACGTGATAAGGCAAGATCACCTCTATCCAAACATTTTCCTTAGTTTAAAAATAAACTTTTACGTGATATTTACAATTAATCTCATGCTTAGGGTTAATCTAATGTCTTAGAACCTAATTTGTGATGTGATATCTTAAACCCATACATAGAACAATAGAGTAAGTCAGAAATTTTCATGTTTAGATGATCATGATCATTAGAGTTAATCTTAATATGTTAATTATAGTTTAATTTTGGTTTATATGCACTAATTGGTCAAAATAAACATGAATTTAGTTAATTTGCATGTTAAACCTTAGATCCATGAGTTCATATTGATTTCATCTTGTTTAACAAACCCCTGGTTAACTAATCATGAGTACTGAATTAAGTTTTATTCATATAAGTTAATAAAACCCGAGCTTTGAAGAAAAATTAAGTAAAAACCTAAATCTGTAAATTTTGTCTGTTCAGTCGACTGATGTTGCCATCAATCGACTGACGAGAGGTCATCAGTCAACTGATGGGCAACATCAGTCGACTGACAGGCTCGGTTGTGTATGATTTATGTGACCTCAGCTTATCAGTCAACCGAAGCTTTCGTCGGTCGACTGATGAAGCTTAATATTGTTATGTTTGACCCTTTTACATATGGGTTCGATGTACGAGCGCGTAGTGCAAGTAGTGCGATGTTCTATACACATATTTTGAGGAGTACACATACGAAGATTAAGTATGTACAAATCCATTATTTGAGATAGCCAAATAGTTTACACTCGTTACGAGTAACGATTTGTGTAGTTAGCTTTTATTGAAGATGTTGAGTGGGGTTAGTTGGGGCCTACAATGAGACCGTGGATAGACTACACCCTGAGTGCGTTAGTTAGGACTATAATGAGACCATGATAGACTTCACTCCTTTATGTATTTTTGGTTCGTACAAACGTACGCAGAGGTCGTTGAACCTATGATTTTGGTCTGCATGGTTTTGCACAGAGGTTGATATACCTATTTATCAATCTGCACGGGTGTGCGATGAGTTGATATACTATTTATCGGTCCTCACGGGGGTACGATGAGTTGAAGAATTCCAGAGAAGGATGATTTGATGAATTTGATGATAACCTAAGTGTAGGTGATTATTAACACTCGTTCTATATGATCTATTGTGAAGGTATTTCACAACTTTGGTACACGAGATAGTGTACTGGTATCTGTTTTCTCCACTAAGGGTGGTATGAGGAGTTCAATGATATTTTGTTTGGAGATGATTGATGTATTTCTTTTTGTATTGTTCTCCTTTATTGTTTTATTCTTAGTTGGAATTTATATCTAGAAATTTATGACTTGAGACACATGATATATATATATGAGGGTTTCCTTATTTGGATTATTTCGCTCGACGTACCAGTCTTGTGTTGTAAATTTCTAAACATATATTCCATATAGTACAGGGTAAAATGATCTAGGTAGACTATGCACTTATAGGTAGAGCATCCATCATACTTTGTAGCTTTTCCCCTGGGAACGGATGGAAATGATCTTACTAGCGCTCTGACGCTATGTATTTCACTTCTTTTCATGCAGCAGAGCAGAGTTTCAGAGATCTGTAGGTTGACGGGCATTCAGCATAGTCACCGTCAATTATTTTTAGTAGTTTCTGCTTCACATATGTTTAGTTTTGTTTCTAGTTGATTATTAGACTTGCATTTCATTTTGAGGACTGAGAAAGCTTATGTACTTTTGCGTTGACTCTGTGTATCGAGATATTTTGTATTTATTCCAGTATCAGTTGTATTTCATTTTGTTTCATTTGGGACATGATTATATTATTGGATATCTCTTCATTTATTTCACTTCTTTTCATGCAGCAGAGCAGAGTTTCAGAGATCTGTAGGTTGACGGGCATTCAGCATAGTCACCGTCAATTATTTTTAGTAGTTTCTGCTTCACATATGTTTAGTTTTGTTTCTAGTTGATTATTAGACTTGCATTTCATTTTGAGGACTGAGAAAGCTTATGTACTTTTGCGTTGACTCTGTGTATCGAGATATTTTGTATTTATTCCAGTATCAGTTGTATTTCATTTTGTTTCATTTGGGACATGATTATATTATTGGATATCTCTTCATTTAATCATGTTCATTTCATTATTATCTTTATCTTTCCTATTTTGTACCAACACTTGTTGTTTTTTTCACTAAAGAGATATTACTGTGATGGTGAAACGTGTTTTTACATAGTGTGAGTGCATGACAGGTTTGACATTCTTAGGTTCACCTTGAACTGTAGCCTTGTGTGAAACCAGGGGCACCGCAAATTTACATTCAAGTTCTTTTATAATTTTGTTGTTTGTTTTTTCATGTTTTGTAGAATTTATTTTCTTCTATTTTTTATAATGTAGATTTGTTTTTTTGCTCTATTATCTTTATTAGTTTGATTTCCTTTATGCTCATAATTTAGATCTTTATTTCCTTATTTCTTATTCTTATTCTTGTAATTATTTTTTATTTTATTTTTCTGTAATTTAGAACTCTTTCTTTTATGCTTTCTAGTTGAGATTTTATTTCCTTATTTTTAATTTGTAAAATGAGTAAGTAAATTTTGTAGGAATTCTCTAGAATTGTATGAAATTAATTTGGTTTCTTATATGATTTGTGGACTACTCTCTTATGCTTAAAATGATCGTGTTTAGGATAATCAACTAGAGAACTAATTGGTAGAAGAAGAGTTTGATAATCTATACTTTTTTGAGTGGCTTGATAGATTATGCTTATGAATTCTAGAATTACTTTTTAGTTGCTTGTTCTTTTGATGAATGATAATTTTACTTGGATGATAATTTGATATGTTATGCTTTTCTTAAGTGGTTTGATAGTCTATGTTTAATAATCGGAAGTAAAATGTGATAAAAAAGAGTCATTCATAAATCCTAATTGAAATTAACTTGTGGATTCAATTTTAGATTCCTACATTCTCTACTTGATTTCTTCATCTTTTACTTATTTTAATTTTTCTCATTTTGATTATTTTTTTCACTTCTTGATTTTGTTCTTTTCTATTTTCTTTATTTATCCTCCTTGTTTATTATTTATTTATTTTATTTGTTCACTATATTTCTCCTATATTGTTCTAGTTTTCTTTTATTTACAAAGAATCGCACACACTCTATATCTCTACACTTTCACTCCTCTTTGTCCACACACATTTCTAAAACATTTTCAAATTTTTCCGCACACACTTTCTCATGGGTTCAATTTTTTCTATATTATAACTTGGTAGTCATGCACTTATAACTATACTATAACTTGGTTGTGCACTTGCAACTTAACACTATTTTCATAATATATCATGGTCTATCGAATAACCAACAACTGACATGTTATCACAATAAAAGATATATTAACCTCTACATGTCGGACCATAGCCAGATTCTCTAAGAATCTATGCAGAGAGACTTCATCGAATACTTTTTTGTATATCACTACATATTTTGCTCCAAGTGGAAAAGGGATATACACTGCTATCTCTTACTACTTTAAGAAATGACCCTATTATTCAGTAAGAAAATATAACCAGACATTGACACTCACTCATCCAGATTATTTACCTAGTCCATTTCTGAATATCTCTATAGACGAGAGTCCATTCTATCATAACATAATACATATGTCAAGTCTGAAACAAATATATGAGGATCCTTTTGACTCATCCCAGTGAGTCATACCAGGATTGGATCGATGCATATGACGTGTCAATTATTGTATGCATACAAGACTATCAATTTACACTCGTTGAAGGGATTATAAGAAGTAGCTTCTTTTCTACTTTCATGTCAGGATATTGCTCTATACTCAGTGTCCGACTCTTAGCAATTAGAGTCCTAGAGGCTTGTATGTTATACTCAATTAGTAATATGCCATCGATATATGATGTTAGGTCTCAAACTTCTATCAGCATAGTATAGATGGACCTAACCATCCTGATCAATTATCTGAAACCTATGACCCAGTGTGGCCCCATAGGATCGAAAATACTACACACTAATAATTTATTTCAAGCCAAAGGTAGTATCATTAACATGTACACCTTGTTCTCAAGTTCCTTGGCTATGAAACATGTAGGTTGAACTACATGGATCATTTTCTAATTCTCCAAAAAGCTGTATTGATGTCCATTTGGACTATTTCAAGACTTATTTGTATTGCAAGAGTCAATATCAAGCGAATAAAGTTGATTCTTACCATCGGAGAAAATGTCTCTTTCGATAGTCTGCCCTACTACTTAGGTGTGCTCTTTCGCCATTAAGTGTTCCCTATATCACTTGTATGACTCGTCCTACTTGACCATGAAAAAATATTTATTTTCAGTGGTCTTCCATTAAGTTAGAAGATTCACCAAGTTCTAGAAGATTCAGTAGTCTGCCCTACTACTAAGCTCTACATTCGTTGTTGTTTTCTACTCTTTCATTGCAGACCCAAAAATAGTATCCAGACTTGGGTTCCACAATAGCATGCAGTCTTCCATGAATATTTCCCCATTGATCTCAAAATATCATCTTTATACTATTTTATGGAATGATCTCTGAGGGTATTGAGATTCTCTAGATGGCTCAAAGTCATCTAAGAGTATCTTGCTCCCACTTTTTCCAATTGGTAGAGGAATCAATTTCTATTTTATTGTTGGATCCATGATAATCTCCTCAATCTTGTATGAACCCAAATCCTAACATACTTCTCCTTGTACGGGAAATCCTTCCTGGGGAACTCAACATCCCACAACTTTCTTAGTCAAAGTCTCATTATATTGCTTACATGTAAACACAACCAAGAGAGAGTCTAAAATAGCATATGGACATACACTTTAATATTTTAGGGTCTAAACTTCTCATCCAATGAAATGTAATGTGTTTAAGCAACACACCCACATGGATGTAGTGATCTAACACTAACCATAAGATGTCTATGACTCATAGAGTGTCAATTTTGCCAATCTCAAAGGTCCACGATTCATGATACATGTCGCCATTAATAGCATATCTTCCTAAAACCAAATGGTTAGATTAGCGTCAACTAACATATTCTGAACTGCATCTAATGGATATTATCAATCATAGACCTTTTTCTTTCACTAGACATAGTTTTTATTATCATGTTATATTGCATTTTCATACCCATATTTTAAATAAGTTTTCGCAAATAAATGATGAATGTTATACTTTTATCCTATTTTGAGGAAAAATGAAGAAAATAAATAAGAGCTCAAATGAAGATTACCTCAAGTACAAAAGACTCCAGATGAATCTCATTGTTGCTAAAGAGAAGCTCAAAAGAAGCTCAAAAAAAGCCCAAGAAAAATCAAAGGAAAATAGCCTCAGAGAACAAGTCAAAGTAGCATCATCGATGAGCACTGGCCTTTCATCTGATGGCCAAAAAATAATTCTTGGGGGCTATGTTTGACCCAAAGGTTTGTATTGGTTTGTGTAATCTATAAATAGGGTAGAGAGTGAAGGTAAGGGGTGTGATAAAAAATTTAGATCCTCTTTTAGAGTGGCTACTCTTTTGAGAAGACCTTCCAAAAAATAATTCTTAGGGGCTACTCTTAAATTTCTTTTTCTCATTGAGACTTGAAAATTTTTGGGTCTACATAAGAGGCCAACTCCTTGCAATGGGAGTTTTTAGTTTTTAAATTTTCTTATTTAACTAAAACTGTGTATTTAGGAAATAAATAGTTTAGATTTAATTCATATTTTGCTTCACTTATTTAGTTTTCATGTTTAGTTAGTTTTTCTTGCTTAATATTGGAGTAGATTTAAGTTTATGCTTGGATAGTTAGTTTATTTACTTAATATTATTTGTTTTTTGTTATTAGTTTTTTGGGGAAAATGTGTAAATGCCCCTAAAAATAAAGTGGTTTTTGTGTGACAAAGCCCCCAATACATAAAATAATTATGTTTCGGCCCCTATTTACCATTCCAAGACAGCACATGGAGAAACTATTTACCTAAACTCTAAAATGCTATTGTCTTCCCTCTCTCTTTCTTCTCTCTTCTCATACTCAAAACTCCTAAAAACCTTCATCATCTCGAGAACCCAAATTCGAAATACTAGTTTTCACTCAAACATCTAGTAAATCCATCAAAAACAATGTCTAAAAGCCTAATGAGGA